>NW_020447919.1:669656-701224 GCF_003343035.1 Apteryx rowi
CCTCTCCTCCCTTCCCTTCCCTTCCTTTCCCTTCCCTTCCCTTCCCTTCCCTTCCCCTCCCCTCAGTGACCCCACAGCTCCTGGCATGGGGGTCCCTGCACCCCAGGAGCACCTCCGCAGGGACTGGGGCTGGAGGTGCCATGCCCCAGCATCACTGCCTCAAAAGGGCCGGCACCTCCTCGGCCTCCCTGCAGCCACTGTCTCTGTGGCTGTCAGGCCGGCCAGGAGCACACGCGGGCTACCCTGCTGCCCGCTGCTCCCCGTGCAGACAGGTCTGAGCCCCCGTGCRGGAGGGAGCCCTGGGGCTCGTCCGCAGGCAGGGGGTGCCTGTTGGGGAGAGCAGTGGGGGCAGGAGGCGCCTTTCCAGGGAGCAGAATCACCAGACTCCCAAAGAGGGAAGGCAAAGGCGTGGAGGAGAAAGGTTTGTCTATAACAAGGAAGACATAAGTCATTTTTCCTTATATTTCTACTCCTGCAGGTGAAAAATAGTGGGTTACACAAAGCACCCAATTTTTCTGCAGCTAAAAACAACATAAAGAGCAAATTATTTGGGTTTGCTTGTAAACCAAAGTGAGTTCTTTTAGACAGCACATTTTTGACAAGTAAGGAAAATGTAGCTTTTATCTTACGAACACATTCTGCCCTCTCCCCGCCCCCCCMATATGCACTACATACTTTCTGAATCCCAGACAATTCACAGATATCTGTACAAAGATGAAGGTAAAATAGTCATTACTTATATTGCTAGGGGGCATCTGATGTAAAGTGCATTCCCTAGTTTTTGGCTTATGGCTTGTAAAGGAGTGCAGAACACTTTCATCTCCCCTTTCAGCCCATCTGTGGCTTCAGCTGACATGACAAAATGTGGCACAACAGAGCCAGACAATAAACTATTGTACAGTGTAACAGGAAGCAACAGGTAATGTTTAGAGGAATTAAATTATTTTTGGATCTGATACTGATAATCAGTTTAGGCAAGGGGTATCCAGTGCAAATTTATCCAACATTTTTAAAAGACTGGGAGCACTCAAGAAGCAGATAAGAATTAAAGTGCGGTATAAATGAACCATTCATGAACTCAGAGACTTCCTTGCCTGCATACAAAGCACATGAGAACAGACCTTCTTGCCTGTCATCCTGGACTTTTTTAATTAACAGTTGTGAGCCATTCTTGTGCAGTATGGAGAGAGAGCTTTATGCCTTTTGTAGAGGAACACAGAGTAGATTAACACGAAATTCCCGGAAGTACAGAAAAAGTACTGGATATCATTCCATCTTCAAATATCTGAATTTCATCCAAATGATAATGTGAAACCCTAACACGATATTCATCTATTAAAAACTGAGGCACTGAAAGTCAGACTGATGTACAGCTATTTGAAACAGCTGCTAGAGCAATGCCTCTTTGCATACCTATTTAATTAATCTAAGCTCTGTGACATGCTCGATGGCTGTGGGCTGGTTCCCATCCAAAGCCATGCCACTCTTTGAGAATGGCCATTTTAGCGATGCAAACAAATACAGACCAGAGCCCACATCACCTGTTCCAGGGGAAAAAAGGCTGGGACAGCATTGGGGTTGGTAGGTGCAGCTCCCTGGTCTAGCGGCACATGGTCATTTCGGAAATGCTGGGTGTGCAGCCCTCTCCGCAGGGCTGCTTGCCCAGAGCCCCAGCCCCACGTGGCTGCGCAGGGCACCGTCCCCGCACAAGCGCCTGAGAGGAAGCAGTGCCCGAGAGGCCCTGCCAGGAGGGCAGCAGAGGAGAAAGAAAGCAGGCTTCCCCGGTTATCTGGCAGAGGCAATACAATGCTTTCTACAGCTGTCAGGACGACCCAGGGAGATCTACCAGACGGCATCGGATCGACCCTGTTTTCTGTCCCAAAACCAAACAGTTGACACGTCAAACCACTGCTGTCAATGCCTCCGTTGGACAAGGTCTCTGTAGGGGCCTGATCCTACAAGGTGCTGAGCACCTCCAAGCAGGAGCCTAGAAACCTCTTTGCCCTGACAGCAAAATGCATTGAAATTATTATTCGTAGTCAATGGGACACAAAATGAACTGTTAGCTCTGTTGTCCCTGTTTTCCCTGTCCCTCTGTGGTGTTTATACTTCATGTAAGTATATAGTGTGCAAGGGGCATTTATATGAGGTGCCTCATCGTCCACTCAGGGCAAAGCATTAATCTGGAACTATTTCATCAGACATTAGCAAAGCATGGAGCAGCTCCAGTGCCTATTCCTCACATAGCTCAAAACAGTTATTCCAAATAAGGGGAATGTTTGTTTGTGTGTTTTGTTTTCAACTGGCCTAGCTCAAAGATATTATCAGTACACGTGTCTAGGAAGTTCGTTAGGACTGAGCTTGTACTGTTAGAGGAACATGAGAAATGTGAGGGGAAATAGAGGAGAATTCTTAACAGATGCAGCCTGGAAACAAATAGCATTTTATTAAAAGAATGCAAAGAAAAATCAATTATTCTCTGAGGATCTATTGTGCCATGTCTAGAGACATTAAAGTGTAAACCAAAAAGATTTTAATTACACTTCAAAGGCAAATCTTAACTCAAACTTAAACATGGAGCTGCTACCAACATCTTCATTTTATAACATGTCAAGCATACATGCAACCACAGAGCTATTAATTTCCATGCACAGAAACTTTTGAAGGCACAACACCAGCTGCTTAAATATGTCTATAATTATTCACGCATTAACACCTAYGGAATTAGCAGCATTAGCACCTACTGAATCATCTTGTGCATGTTTAAATAAATTAAGGCTCAGATTCAGTCTCTCTCTCCCCGGAGAATGTTGTTTCTGTGGTTATGGATGTGAAGCTGCTTGACCCCAACACTAATGAGCGAGCTGCCAGGTCTGGAAAGTTGGGTGAAAGACATTGCAAATGCTTTTTTTAAAAAGCCTGCCCTCTAATCTGAGGTGATGGAGTGACTCATCAAAGGACAGCGATTGCCACTAGAATTTACTCCCTCTGCTCATTTCTGTTCTAACTGAGGAAGATTCTTGCTGCCTTCTTTTTTTTCCTGCTTTCTTTTTAGTAGGCCCCATTAGGAAACTCACATTTCTCCATCTGTCTCAAAGATTATTTTATGTGGAAATATTTCAAAACTCATGCAGCTCTTGTTCAGCCCCATGCAATTGAAAGGAGAAGTTCAAAGTTGGGCAGGGCACCAAGTCAGCAGACATTAATAATGTTACCTTGTAACCATTCAAAACCTGTCATTTGTTAAGTCTGCCCCTCTCTCATTCCAGTAGGCATAAATCATGTGTATAAATGAGCTCCTACCCACAAAGGAGAGTTGATTTTAACATCTAAGGCTCGTCACCATGAGGAATTCTTGTTTTTTTTCACTGTTTTTTTCACTGTTTCTATTTTTGAGCCCCAAAACAGAAGGGAGGCAACTCCATTCAAATATCCCCCAGGAACATTCTGGGAGAAGGAAGAAAGCAGCTTTTGCATCAAAACCTCAGTCCCTCCAGTTTTTGACACAATCTCCCTGCATGTCCAGCACAGCAGATGCTTCCTCAGCGCCCTGCCGTAAGCGCTGGCTTTTTCCCGGAGACATTAGCTAGCAACTCTCCAGTGGTCTCCAAGGAGCTGAGGACCGCAGTGGAGTCCTGCTGTAGGCAAGGCAGGTTGTGCCTTCCTCCTCCGGAGGTACTGCCCAAAGGAGGCCAGCACATGTGAACGCCATCAGAGGGACGACGTACCTGCAGGCAGACCTTCCCCCCAGGGGCCTCTCCTGCTGTTGGCTCATGCTCATGGACCAGGCGCCGGGCAATGCCGTTTGGACTCTCAGCGACTGCTTTTTTATAACCAAAATGTATGGGTCTGTCACTGTCATCTGCAAAAAAAGACTTGACAAATCAGAGGAGAAAACAAATATCATCACACCACACTGGGCTGAGGACTGTGGATTTCAAGAGAGGCTCACTTCAGCCTTCCTCTCCCACCTGTGAGGCAACACCTCAGCCTTTCCATGTTGGCCAGACATCTGTGCCCTTGTGCCTCCCCAGCTGGCACCAGCCCGCTGCTCCTCATGAGATGAACTCCCACACACTGTGGAGTGACTCCCAGAGACTCTCAGATACCCCATTCCCTGCTCTGTGCTCCCTCCTCAAATGCAACATTTCTTCTCTGGTCCAAACCTTCTTGCTGTGGCCAGCAAATGTCTTTTATAGTCTTGGGAGGGGGTATGCCACCATGTCAGGAGCACCTGCAGCCCTGCAGATCATGGGAAGAGAGGAGACATCCTTTCCTTCCTGAGCATTTGCATATATGGCCAATTCCTAGCTCACTTCTGGTGCTTGCAATGAGAACCTGGACAAGGCACGGGAAGGACCTTGTGCCAAGGGCTGTGCATAGCCACAAACCTACAGCACCACCGTTTCTCCCACAGCCTCCAAGCAGTGCATGTGATTCCAGACAATCATGTCAAGGGCTGTCCTATCCATGGACTTCCAGCCAAAGAAATAGTGAAAATACTTTATGGGACAAACCATTGTGAAGCATTTCTTTAGGGCCCATGCCAGTTTAGTCTTTAATATATGGGTAGGTCTGAATCACTCTGGCTGTCTGGCTGCTTGAAAGGCACTTCAAAATGCCTTTTTTGTTCATACTCTCAGCCATGAATTTGGGGAGCTGAATTTGAACTAATCTGAATAAAGATCTGAGGATGATTTTTCCTTTGGCATATTTTTTATGCCACTGGAGCTAGGCAAACTGACTCTTCAGGGCTCTAGATTATGAGCAAGTTAAGAAAATGCTAAAAACCCAGAGGATCTGGGAGAAAGGTCTTAGAGGACCTTGCACCTTTTAGAGTCCTCACTTCAGTTCATTTCTGCTGACAGGTTCCAAACGAGTTACAATGGTCTTGGTTTCCTTCAATACGGTGGAAAATTACCTGTGGACTATGATAATCAGGTTACCAAGAACTTGAGCAAAGCCTTTGCAGACTAAAAATGATGCAGTTGGGTAGCTTCCCAAAGGGGGCAAATGCTTTGCAGATGCTCCCCTTAACAATGATTTCCTCTCTATCTAATGCTTCTCGCTAGGCCTTTTTGAGAAACTTCCAGATATTTCTCTCATTTTCTGCAAAGCCTCCAGCTCTTATTTTATGTCCTGTTTTAATTCCTTCTCTAAAATCTGCAGCTGCTTCAAGTCTTAATTCCCACTGCAAAGTCTGCAGATCTTGTTGCAGATCTTGTTATAATTTCTTTAGGTCTTATTCTAATTCCACTCAGGCCATTTTGATTTCTCCATTATTTGGTTCTTCTTGGTTTGACAAGACCATCAGCTCAGACTGTCAGATTCTAGGATCACTTTTCTGCCTGACTCCAGAATTATGCTTTCTGACCCAAGCAGAACAGGGACTTCTCTTGTTTGTTTCTGTTAGGAAAAGCAGATTGAAGAGTCAGGGATTTCTTTGATGTGATAACATTTAGTTACCCCTCCTCCCCCCAAAAAAAGGGATAAATGCGTTCTACAAACATGTTTGGAATCAAAGTAGCAAGATATGATTTCTTAACTATTTCTGGCCTCCATTTCCAGATAGTAGCCTACCCAGACCTCTTTCTCAGGATCACATTACAAATGCTTCCCTCTGGCTGTCTTTAGCCTTATGCTGCCTTTTTTCTCTACTTCTCCAGTGATCTGGCTTCATTTTTCATGTCATGGTTCTGCCATAGGTAGCACCCTGCAGCTTGTTAGCTGCCCCCGGTGAGATCTCTCTGCCTGCACAGCTTCTCTCCTGCCAGTCCTGCCTGTTGTCCTTGATCTCATCAATGGATATTCTTGTTTTGTTTGTCCTGTACCTTAGACAAGCTTCACTGTTCCTCAGAATTAATCTACAGGATAATTTGTGTTGTTTTTGTTATGGGTAAGCCTGGAGGTTTTGCAGTCCTAGAAAATGCTGCTGTGTAAGCAGTACCTTTGCCAACATAGAGCTGTACCCAACTATCCCCCTTTCCCATCACATCCAAAACAGGACGTGGGGAAATTTTTCTTATACTAGCAAGGCGAAAAGCTGTCTGTCTGGGTTTTCCTGCAGCTATATCATGAATGAAAAGGATGGGCATATGGATACACATTTTCCGCAATGGAATATGGTTTCTGTAGTCTGAAAACTAAGGTCAGTGGTGCCTGCTACTCTGAAGGTTTAACATGTACCAGGTTTGAGAGGCTCTGGGCCAGACTTCAGACCAGCAAAATGCCCAACAGTCCCCTTCTTGCTTTAAATGTAATATTGGTCTATGTGGAGATGAATCAGGGCATGAAACCCTTCCATGGAGTATCAACAAACATATCTGTCCCATGAGTGTCAGCTTACTCTCAGTTATCTGTGGCTAGGTTATTCAGGATCCTCTAATTACAAGATATTTGTAAAAATATTTGGAGCTCACAGCCAGATGGACATAGAAGTCCTGAGGTTTCCCTAAATTTAAAAAATGTGTCCCAAGTCTCATTGTCTTTTCTCAGCTATCCTGTCCAAGTTTCCACCCTTTTCTTTTCTGAAGCTCTCAGGTCCAAGAAACTAAAATAATCTGTGACAAGAAGCAATTGGGAAGAGGGATGGAGATACAGAAGAGGGGAGGAATAAGGACGAATTCACCATTCTTTGTTTGCAGTGTCCATGCTAGCTTTCAAGGAAATCTTATATCCTGGCCTTTGCACCCACCGGCTGTGTTTGGACAGTCTGGATCTAGCCAGCCATGAGGAACGGCCGGGTCAGGAAGTGCAATGGAGGTGGCTCTCAGTTACCGGCGAGCAGATTATCAGGTTACAGGTTACTGTGGCCTGCTTCCATGATAAACCACTTATGTTAAGCCACTCTGTGCCCACCCCCATCAAGGGCTGCCTAATGCGGCTCCTACCCATGACCTGCGGCAGAGGTTTGGTTTGCTGGGTTCTGCCGTGGGTGGCAGTGCTGGTGCCTGGCTCCCCATGTCATCTGCGTGCACCTCCCGCCTTCTCAAACCAGGCACCTTCCTATCCATCCTCTGACTGCCTCCCCCCAAAGTAGGATCCCAAATCTATGTCCTACACTTTCACCATCCTTTTCCCCCTCACCACCACCCCTCAAAGGTAGGAACCCATCTTCTCATACCACCTGCACCCCTCACCTCCTGACTGCTACTCTTCTTCCTTCAGCTCCTGAACTCAGCCCGTCCTTCTCCTCAGGCTGATGCACACACATTTGCAAAGGTTCAGGCAGCAGCCCCAGCTCTGGACTCTGCTAAGACACCAGCTCTCACTGGAGACCAAAACCACCTTCCCACAGTGTCTGTATAGCCCATACAGAGCTGGGAGCATCCACTGCCACTGGCTGTAGATATGCTGCTTTGAAGTGGTTGGGGCCAGTTAGAGACCAGTTTGGGACACTCTGCTTTCCTATTGCAAACCTATTTGCAAGTTTTCAAAGATAAATTTATTCCCATAACCAAATGTCTGTAACTTTTACAATGGCTGCATTTTTGCCCTACACTCCTTCCTGCTCCTACAATCCCAGAAAATTAGAAGTTGACTGCTACTGTCCTGGAAAATTAAAATCTGACTGCAGACCAGTTAGAACCCAAATTTTCTTTTCTTCCAAGCCATTAATAACAACACAATGGGTTTTGCATGGCTACATGAATACCAGAAAAACAATCTTGGATGCATCTAGGTCTTAAACACCCCTCTTTCACCTACCCCCTGCCTGTCCCCTCTCTCCCCCCTGCACAGAGCAAACACCAAGTGGAACAATAAAAAATACTGTAGGAATATTTATTTTAAAATAGAAGCTGTAGGTCAGCCCCACACTTACTTATGGGACAGTCACCTGTGGCGCTTCTCTGCAGGGACCTGTGAAACATTGCCTGCAGCCGCTGAGCAGACTGATAAAATCCTGGCTGTTTCTGCAGAGTTGGAAGGACTCAGCACAGCACTTGCAGCCAGCCAGCATCACTGCTCCGTATTGACATTGGCAGCGCTGCGTGGGTCCGTCAGAGGGACAGAGGGAAACTGATGACATCATGCAGCCTTCATCCTTCCACGGTGACCCACATCAAAAGTAATTTAATCACTGCCCAGAGGAATGGACGTTCTGTAACACACAATGAATCACATTTTGAATTCCCTGGAGGTCAGACGCAGCTCCTGGCAAACCCAGAGGAGGAAGATGATGTGGATGACAACTCTTTATGACTGACCCCAGAGAGACTGTAACTCTGATGGTTCCTATGAACTAGCACCCTCAGAGGGGTAGCCATCATAGCCTGTAATGACTGGCTAATGTGATGGTATCGGTAGCTCTGCAGGGACACTGATACACACATCACGGTTACCCCTACTGTTAACACGGCTCAAAAAAGAAAATCATGCTGCAAAAATTCTAGGTCAGAAATGATTAGGATAGTTAAATCAGTTGAAGATTCCAGTTATTTGGTTCAGCTGAGCACAGCTTGGTACTAGAAGAATATGGGGCAGATGGTGCCCTGGGCTTTCCAGCCCTATGAATCTAGGGCTGCTGGGCAAAAGGCTGGTCCCTCAGCCACGCTTTTGACCGACAGCCAGGTCCCCCTGCTCTCAGTGCTTCAACAGTGCTTCTGCTTTGGCAAGGGAGTGATGGAGGACCACCACCTCCCCACTCCCATCCCACTGCACAGACAAGACTTGGCATGCTCTATGCTGCAGTC
Organism: Apteryx rowi; assembly: GCF_003343035.1. Lineage (NCBI taxonomy): Eukaryota > Metazoa > Chordata > Aves > Apterygiformes > Apterygidae > Apteryx > Apteryx rowi. The sequence continues at coordinate 678,350 of NW_020447919.1, forward strand.
ACTGCATAGGTACACTCCTATCAGTCTCTTCCTGCAAGCGCACTGGGCAAGGCCAGAAGATTTGGCCTAACAGCTTTAGAACAGAAGTGAAGAAACTGAAGACTATCAGCCAGATACATCCACAAAAGATCATGATTATTTCATATATTTTTTAGTAAAGAACATGTATCTGAAAGGCTAGCACTCATCAATTTAAAGGTTCCTCTACCATCTCTAGAACTGTATAATGTCTCACTGTGTCTCAAGGCTAACTCTTGAAGTTAGAAATGGTCATTTGAATACTGTTAGTTTTTAATCACTTTTACATATGCTATTGTTATTTTTTATTTATATGCTTAGGCAGACTCACACACACATATACAACAAAATAATGTATTCTTTAAGGCCGGATATCACAAAACTACAAAATAAAATCTTGTGAGAGTGTCTTGTATTTCTGGATAATCAATAAATTAATAAAAAAAAAATCCTAAAATATGATGTTCAAAATATACAGCACTGGCAAAAGATATGTAGTACCCCTAGAGTTCAGTCTTACCATGCGCTGCTAGTTAGGCCTGTCAAGAAAACCAGAACTTCATTTCATATGAAACATGAAGATTATCATATTTCATTTCTCTGTAGAATGAAATCAAAATACAACCTCCTCCATGGAAATTTTCATGAAAAAACAGGCTCACAAAACAGCTGGTGGCCCAGTGGGGTGACCAGGCTCTCTAGTTTGGCTGAGGAATTTGGATCTTGGTCTCTAATATCCTAGGCATTCTCCAAGGAAAAGGAGAATACCCCCTTCCTTGTTTTGACCAGGAATTCTTTTGGATCTGAGAAACGTACTCAACAGCTTCACTAGGTACTTCTGTGTTTCAGAAAAATATTCCACAGCGATATTTTCTGCTTGTGTGACGTGTTTCACATTAAAAGTCTTGTTTAGATGGATGGCAAATGCTTTCTTCAGTTCTTTAGATGAACTCTTTGGAGACAAGCCTTTTTCATCCATGGGTACCACCTCCACTTCCACCTTAGTATGTCTCTGGACAGGAATAAAATAAACACAGGAGAGAGACAGTGGGAATTTCTGGACATCTGAAACCAATTGAACTTGATGGAGATCTGCTGAGAATCCAAGTGGATCTGCCCACCGGAGCAGCTCCCCACTCAGCTCCATGGTCTGCAGGACTGTGGAGATGTGTCATTTGCCAAATACCTCCACTGTGGGCCGCCATGCTCCACAAGCTGGAGGCTCTCTGCATTCTCAACAGCTGACAAAACATTACTTGCAGATACTTTAACTTATTAAACATGGTAAAGAGCAGGACATTTGTGAACAGCTGTTTGGGGAACAGAGATGAGTGGAGATCTTTGCTTTTTTTATGATTGTATTGCAGCTGCTGGCAGGTCTGTGTTCACAGTTGATAAAGGAGCAGAGGAAAACAGAGGTTGTTGCTTACAGAGGGAGGAGGTCTGTGTCTGCATCTGCAGGGGATTGGGAATCCAAAGATTATTCACTGCAGCTGCAAGCTTCATCATGGGCAACTTCAGCAGAAAGAGTTTTCCTACTTGCCAGAAAGATCATCTCAGAGTGTTTAGTTGTCCCTAGCTGTACTGAATGAGGCAGAAATGTCACAATTTCTTTGATCATCAGTTCAAAGGAGCTCTCAAAGTGCTGAGGTTGTTTGTGCACTCATTTTCAGCTGAACCTAAAGAAGGTAAGGACGGCGCCTGTTCAGAACTGATAGAGTTACCATGTGGTTATCCACTCTTCTAACAAGTTTCCAGACAGAAATGTGAGGATTTCCTCTAAGAACCTGCCAAGTGACAGCTCCCCTGAGTCAAGTGAGAGAGTTGCCATTTGTATAAACCTCTTTGGAAGATCTTCTGTGTGTGAAGAGATTTTTTTTTTCTGTCTGAATCTGACCAAATCAGAATTTGCAATTGCTTAGCAGACTCCCACAAATTCCTCTGGCCACCTCAACAGCAAAGCTGTTGGTTTGAGAGGAGCTAGGGACAGATTTACCATCAATATCACTTTCCCGGCTGTGACAGGAAACCGGGATGTCTTTATTGTTCAGGTGCTTTATGCAGTCAGAGCAGTCAGTAATAAAAAGTAATGACTCTGTGTACGCATCTCAAACCAAAATCCAGTGATATGCAGTTCTGTGTAGTCCTCAGGCTCTGTCCACGTGCTGCTGTCAAAGTTGTGCAGGTGCAACTGTTGCGCAATTCTAAAATAGATCTTTTTTCTATGGAATATAATTGCCAGAGGCTTTTCCTGAAACTGGCAAGATTTCTCCTATTTACTGTAGGGTTGGCCTATCCAAACACTTCCACAGCAAGTGAGGATTACTAAACAAGAATCCAGGATTTCATTTATTATGCTGCCTCCCAGGGACTCTAAATTGCGCCTACCTGTGGTACATTGCTGCCTTCACTGAAATACCTTCTCAGAGCTCGTGTCTTTCATTGCCACTTCCAGTGGGCATCCTCCCAGCCTTTCTTCTTTGCTATGTGTTTCAGCTAGCTTTTCTAAAAAGGCAGGGTTTGCAAGAAGTTGCACTTCTGAGGGCATGTTTACACTCCTGGTTAGATCTAGACCCAGGCCTAAGGCCTGCAGACAGTAATGTCCGTATTGCAAGGTTAACTTGGGCCTGCTCTGAGGGCATTAACAACCAGCCCCACCACACATCTGTCACTAATCCCCTTGGTGAAGCCTTAGGCAGCAATTATCACTGCACTAGGAAGCCCTCTCCAGTCCTGGAAAACAGCCTGAGCTATTTTTGAGAGCTGCTGGAGGACACAGTCTCCTGTAAACCCTGTTTTATAACCTCCAGCCAGTCTTGGTATCTTGGGACATCTCAAATGTCACTAGACACCTATGGCTGGGCAATTGCATTGAGCTGGTTGGTGGCTTCAAGAGGAAGCTCCCAAGGGAAATTAGACCACACATCTAAATGCCTAGGTAGAGACTTGCAACTTAATGCTTGGTCACACATTTTCTAAAATGGTTTGGTTGTCTGACAGTTTCTAAACACAGACAGCAGCGAGTACATCTACTTGCATATTTAAATGTTTGAATTTTTCTCTGTGTGTGTGTCTAGCAGTGAATGTGTGCATATCAGATCTAACACACAGACAACATTCAACAAGCAGCAAAAACAGGTGGAGATAGTACAGGTCGAGGCTCGGATCTAGATCTAAATCTTAACTCCCCCAGAGAGAGGAGGTGTTGGGATCTGAGGTTTTGTGGAGACAGAGGCCTTCAAACCTCTGTCTCACCTGCTCCATTCTCCTGCCTCCCACCGTGGTGCAGCAGAGGAAAGCACGGAAAAGTGACTTTGCCAATTGGGTGCAACCATACACTAAGGGAAAAATTCCTTCCTGATCCCTGCAGGGGAACTGGCGTGTCCTCTGGCGCAAGAGGTCTGCTTACCTCGATCTTTGCTTGCCCAGCTCCAAGGATAATTAGCTGACATAAAATTACCAGCTATTTTTCAAATCCTGACCCATTATTTGAACCAGTGACCTCCTCTAGTACCAAATTCCACAGGTTGACTACATACTGCGTGAAGTAATATTTCTATCCATTTACTAGTCATTAATTTCTGGCCTTTGGGAAATCTGAAATATGTATGATCATGTGAAGCCACTCGAGCCATTCATAGTTGTGTGTTGTGTGAAACACATTTGCTCATTTAACTAACTCCCAAGCTCGAAGACCCTGACGTGAGCACCAGGCAAGACAAATCAGTCCAGAAAGCAAGAGGAACAGCAAGAAGTAAGCTGACAGCTGTTAGATGAGCAAATGGGGAGCTACAGAGATTCCCAGAGCCAAATTCTCATCTTATTTATGCTAGCATAAATCTAAAGTAACTGCACTGAATTATTCTGGATTTACTCTTCTGTAAAAGAGATCAGAATCTGATGCTCAGTTTGGAAACCTTCTCCCTCTGATTTCCATTCTTGCTGGAAAGAGAATCAGATACTATTGTTCCACAGCTTTTTCAAAGGTTTCTTTACAGGAAAGAGTCAAATACCCAGCAGTTCTGGGTGAAAAAAAAAAAATCCCAAGCGAAACAAGGACAAATCAACAAAAATCTCACAACATTACAAATCCAGAGTTTGCAATGCAATAAGAACTGGTCAGAGTTAAGTTCTTAAGTGTCCAGTGTCTCTCTGTCTGGCTCATACAAATATCTTCCATAAAGTCCAGTTGTGAGTCTCAGCCAATCCTAGTAGTAGAGATGAATTTGATGAGTGGGAAATGCAAAGGCAAAGTAGAAAAGGAGATGTCACAAATGAAAGGGAGTTGCAAGCCTGTTCTAGGGTACATTAGAAATGCAAATGCTTACTAGTTCTTTGCTTTTTTTCCCTCTTCTAATCAATCCTGTATCATAAGGTTGCTGTGAGAGAGAAGAGAAACACAAATGTTGCAAAAGAAATATATAGCAGGCTGTAACTGCTGAGTTATGTAATAATGTGTTGTTACAAACCAGACTGTCCTGAAAAGAATATTACTGCTTCCCTCATTTCTAATAAAGTCCCCAGCTCCATTTTTCTAGCACATACTATTTTATTGCCAGTGAGTTTTATGCAAGATGTGCCTGATTTGCAAAAGTAGTTCTGAAAAGTTTCTTAAACAATTACCTTGCAAAACATTCTGGGACATTTAATTGAAATGGCATCACCCTGTTTTAAAACATTGTAGTGTTAAACAAACTTGACCTGTAGCACCAAAGCACTCATTTTTCTCCAGCTACGTCATACCATTGAAATGCATACGCACGTATATAACACCCTGACTTCTCCAGCTGAAAGACAAATGCAAGCCCCCATTTAAAAATAATGAGGCTCCCACCTTTCCTCTTGTCATGGAGACTAATGGATGAAGAGGCTCTAAGAAAGAAATTGCTTGGTCTTAATTACTGATGGAAAATGAGATTGAATGAGACAGATATTTTAAGCATACGCTCATGCTGCAAATCCAGCTCCCAGTGCTGCAGCTCCAGTGCTCTGCCTGGTGGCAGCAGCCTGGGCACAATTCAGCTCTGGGTTTTCATGTGCATTTTGGGGGGAGGACGGGCAGGAGCAGGGCTGGGGGCCAGGCCTGGGGGCATCCGGGCATCCCTGCGTGACATGGACTGGCCCGAGGTGGGGGCCAGGACAGCACGGGGCAAGGGCCCTTGCATCTTTCCCTCCTTCAGTGGACTTTTTTCGTCAGAAATAAAAAAAAAAAAAAAAAAAAAAAGAGGAAGACCCAGCTCTGCGAAACTACCAAAATCACAGAGCTGTGCTGTGAGGACCAATAAAACTATTAGCTGCTGGCATCGAGCCAAGAATCCATTAATGACAGACTGGTATCTCTCCAGGAATGTAAAATGTTTTACTAAATAAACATTAAAGCAGGAAGCACTCAACTTCTGTCACTAGGTAGAGCTCCAGTGTGATTCTATCCAAAAGAGGAATAGCCAGGAGGTGAGTAAGAAAACTGTGTTTCACTGATAAAAAAACTATTTAGTACCAGGAGGAGCCAGTGAGACATATTTTATAGTGCCTTACAAAGCATGATGTATGAGGCTCAGTACTTTCATGGGATCAAGTCACTGACTGTACAGAGGGAAAAGGAAGACAACAATCTGTACAGCAGGCAGAGCTCCATCAGGAGGGATGATACTTGGAAATTAACTTGCAAAAATTTTCCCCCTTTTTCTGGCTACAAAAGCAGAAATTGAGCATGGAAATAGAAAGTTTAATAGTTTTTTCTTCTCTCTTTTTTTTTGGGGGAGGGGAGGGTCACAGTAATCTGCTTGAACTGTCACACATGGGAAATTTTATGGAAAAAATGTACAAGTTAACATTGCCTTCCCCCAGCACATGAAATGTTCAATATCAGATGGTCTGTATCAAGGTCCTCCTAGTCCAAATGTGCTAGATCTCCATGGTGTGAGGGGGAGGGGGGGAGGTAGTCTCCACTTGGGACCCCAAAGAGGGCTTATGCCAAAGGCAGAGCACTGTGACATCACTGCACTCTTATTTGAGGTTTTCCAGTGAAAAAGACCTGAAAGTCAGAAGTAAGGACATTTAAATTCCTATAATCTGCAAGGAGGCAACTTTCACATAGCTGAGTCATAGGAGAAATGTCTCTCTCAGTGAGGAGTCAGGAGGAAAAGAGAAAATGTGGTTAAATAGCTAGTTCCTAAAAGTTATGCCTGTGGAAATGATTATGGTCGACAGCAGGTAGAAAGCACAATGGATTAAGAAGGCTAAAGGGAAGCTTTGATGGCAGGCAGCCAAAGAGAAAAACATGCAACAAGAAATTTTAAGGACTATCAGAGACACTTGCAAGAAAACCTGTGGCTCCTCCAAACTCGCACAGAACAAAAAGAACATTAAAAAAACAAGATTGTCGCAAGGAAGTTGAGAATACGTATATGCTGCCAGCCTGTTGCACAGAGAGAGCTGAACCAAGCATAGACACCCAAAGTGTGGTCACTGTGGCACCCAGGGTAAACTAAAATCTTCCTTCTTGGAAACAGGATCATATTCCCCACAGAAACTTTCTGCGGTGGCTAAACAGAGCCCAGTCCCGGAGCCAGTGGAGACCTAGCTCTGATGTTCTCACACTGCTTTCCCTAAGCAGCTCTGTCTCCAGAGAGCTCACAGAGTGGATTTGCTTGTCCTGACAGTCTGGGAGACCACCTGGCCACTTGACGACTGGTGCCCAAACATGCACAGCCTTGGGAACACACTGCTGTGATGAACTCAGAGCTTGGAGCCCCAAAGTCCTAGGTTCTCAGCCCAGAGCCGAAACCATTCCTGCAGCCTTGACGCATCTTCCCATGTCTCTGGTTCCTGTCCTCTGTAAAAGAAAACTCTTCTAAATCAGCTTTTTCAAAGACAAAATGAGAGGCAGCAGGTTGTATGTGACAGCTTCCTGCAGGACACTTCCATTCAGCCCCCAAGACACAGTGAGGCACTGCTTGAGCAGCAGACTCGGACACACAAAGCTGGAGCTGGGGGAGGAACCCAGAGCCGGGGGTTGCTGCTGGAGAGGAGCTGCCCCTTGCAGAGGGGTGAGAGGTAGTGGCTTGTAGGGCTCGTAGGGCTCTTTGCAAGGGGAAGAGAGGAAAAGGACTCAAGGGGAAGCAGCTCACAGAGTCTGGATCAAGCCCATGGCTGTTGAGATTGGACCTTCTGAGCTATTAGGTGCGGAGCGCTTTGGTGCAATGGGTTAGAGGAAGTGATTAGCTGAATGCTTATATTCATTGCTTTCCTATATGTTAGATTTCCTATATGTTAGATTTTACATAGGACGCCCATCCATGGCAGCACAGACGTACCAATGGGCTTGACTACAGCTACATCTATCCAAGAAAAAAACAGTCAGAGACAGATCCTCAGCTGCAGTAAATCAGGCAGCTGTGGACCCAGGCCAGTAGAGACGATGCATGAGATCTCCCAGTTTCTCCTCTCAAACTGTTTTATTAAACTAAACATAAGATTCAGTAGCTCCCTATCTTGCCTTGTTTTTGCACTCTGGCATTTTGTCTGAATTCACGTGCCAGGATAAATACAAGAAAGATGATCACACCATTTTTGCATTCAAATTGTCAGTGACTCGCCCACTCAGATAACTCCCTTTGTAAGAAAGTATAGTTTTTATGGGTATAGTTTTCACCTCTCACTGTTTTAGGAAAGCAGAGGCATAATCCATGTAGCCTTGCACATATATCCTCCCTGGAAGAACATCACTGTAACTCTGGAGAGCAAGAGAAAGCCAGCTCTGGTTACGGAGGGAAAAATTCTTGGTCCGTGATGTGGTGTACTGTTTTTCTGTTGCATACACAGCATAAAACAGAACACAAAACCGTACTGTGTTATACTYGAGTGTGGTGGGTCTAAGAGCCAATCCTTCAGTGACAACGGGCTCTGGGCAGACATGCCCTGCCGCGGAGCTGTCTGTGTTGAATCCCAGCAGCGGGGAGCTGGTGCTGTCCCTTAGGATGCAGCCCGTGGTGAGACCGGCTCACAGCAGGAGTGGGAAAGCCACAGTATGGCATCCCCAACACTCTGGGGCTTCTGTGGGATGGGACAGTTCTCCATGCAATCCAGAGCCACCTGAAGGCTGCTGTAACTTTGTCATTTTTCCAGAGCTGCAAGGGATCAGCAGGAGGGAGCCTTGCCTCTGCCCTTCTTTGCGTGTTCGTAGGCTCTGTGTGGAGCTGTTACACAGATTGTTTCAGCAACACAAAAGGATTCCCTTGCTCTGAGGGCATCTTCCAGTGGTGGGGAGCCAAATTTAAAGCTGCCTTGTGTAAGCAGACATAAGGAAAAACTAGCCTTAACAGGTCTCATATCTGGGAATCAGAGAGGAGCCATGAACTAAGAAAACCTTGTTCCCTTCAAATTTCTCTTTATCCCTTGCTCTTTATTCCTCACCTCCCTTGAGCTCCTCACCCTGATCCTCCTGACCTCTTCTCATATTGCCAGTGTTGCCGTTTCGCAGCGCTCAAGCAGCAGCTTCCTTCTCTTACCTGTTGGGCCGGGCAAGTGACAGTATGTTCAGGCAGCGGAGCGACAGCGAGATCTGGGGCAGGCCACAGCCGGCCCCACAGTGACGCCCGGGAGGAAGAAACACTACAGGCCCCCGCTGTGTGCTGTGCCCAGGAGGGCACCTGCACCGAGCCAGCACCCGGGAGCGTGCGGAGCAGCAGATCGATGGCCAGGTCCCTCTCCCACCTATCCCAGCTCGTGCCCCACATGCAGCGTCCCTGTTCTTTGGTGCAGAAACTGGGCTGGGGGCTTCACACCAGTGACACTCTCTGCATCCTGCACGTTCCTCTGGACCTTGTTAAATTGGCTTTTATGCCCTTTTTTTGCAAGCTCTCAAGTGCACTGCATTAAAAAGACCACAACCCAGCCAAAATCCAGGCCTTGCAATTTTAACTGGGATGATACCTTCCTCCCCACTGTTTTCTAATGCTCAGAGCCAGAATGAGGCTTTTTGTCCCCAATTCTTTCTGGGCCCCTCTTTCCATGAGGAAGGGTTTAGAAATGAAGAAGAAAAGGATCCTGTTTTTTTTTCCCCCAGACAGTTTACAGATGATACAGAAGCATATACTGGCCTGGACTTAGTAATTGCATAGAAATAATTACTAGATGTAGCTGATCTAGCAAACAAATTAGTAATAGCTTTAAAATCTAAAGGTGACCTAGTGGCTTGCTGCTCCACAGCACTAATAAAGTCTCTTTGGTTTTCACATCTGGGCCAAGCTGTTACATTTGTGTGACCTTTCAAAATCAGTGGAACTTTTTGTGAAATACACAGGCAGCCAAATATTTAGGTCTGCAGAGTTACTGCGGGCCATTAAGTATTATTTACTTATCACAAACACATGGCTCAAGAGAGGCAGAGCTGTCCAAAGTTTGGATTGCATGTCAGCTTTTCACATTAATGTACTTTGTCTATCATTGAAAACGAATACTACTTTTCTCCAAGAGCTTAGACAGAGTCCATTTCTGGTGGGAATAAATCCTCAGCTCTGTCAGTCCCAGGTATTGATCAGGGCTCTCCTGCATTCCCTAGGACAGCAATATCTACATGCCCTAATTCCAGATTCACTTTAAAAAGTGCATCTTCCCCCTCTCACAATACCGCTACGCAATATTCCTCTGTGAGGGTTAGGAAACCCAAAGTTTACATTGCTTTTCCAGATTAATAGATGTGCATTTCATCCACTCGCTGCAATCACTGCCCCAGCAGTGCAGGTCACTTTAACCCCTCCTGCACCATGAAGACTGGGCCACATGAAGGCTAGTCACCAACTGAGCCTCACAAAAATCCTCAAAACAAGCCTCGTGTGCTGGCCCTCAGCAAAACCATGCGTCTCACCTCCTGGGAATCTCCTCCGGACAGAACCTTTCACATGTGGGGCTTTAAGATTAAAAATTTTTAAGTTTTGTTAATTTCGTTAACTCCCATGAACAACTCCAACACCAGGTGTTGCTGGTTGATATTTGGGAAGCCTAATTTGGGAGATGTTAAGGGAGCTTGACACACAAAACATTCTGAGCATCAAAGCTGCTAAAAATCAAGATTTTTTTAAGTCTATTTCAGGCTGGGAACACAGAAGCTGGAGACCCTAAAATCCCTTTTGCGTCTCAGCTGTTCTGGGCTGTGTGCAGCTGCGAGCGTTGGGAGTTAACTCCTTCCTCTGTAGCATGCATTTGGGCGTCCTTCAGCAGCCGATGTATCCCCCAGGTCACTCCACCGCCATGTCAGGATAATCCTTATATCACGCTTTCTGACAAAAGCACTGCTCTTCCTCTTCRGTTGCTCTCCTCACATTGAAGCAGAAGCTGTTCAGTGAGCTTGTCCCTTGCTCACGTGGTGCACAGAGCCACCACCTTCGCAGGAAGCATTTGCCATTCTCCGAGCACTGACACGTTGGATGTGGCAGCATCCTTCTAATGGATGGGGAAACTCTGGCAGAAATGCTATCCAGGATACTACCAGGCGTTAAAGACCAGGCACTAGGCTCCCAGTTGGAGCAGGGCTCTTTGGACAAGAGCAAATGCCACAGCTGAAACACGCTTGATGTGAAGCTGGGACTCTTCTGGCCACAGGCAGCAGCGGAGAGCAGGCCATTCCCTGGAGGATCAAGGGACCAGAGAGGGCTGGGGAAAGGGATGCAGCAAGGGGCTCCGCCAGCCTGGGCAAGAGCAGCTTGTGGAGACCACACATGCAGCGTCTGGAAACTGCAGAGCCGTGGCCACCTCCGCTGGTGGCCCCAGCGCCTCTGTTAAGACAGTGCATTGTCCAGGTGCATGTCGAACCAAGACCTACAGATTGCTCATCACTTTTAATTGACAAATATTGTGCCTATTTTGCTCACTCAGCATTTATGAGCAGCGATTTACTCCCTCATACACATCTGACCAGCAGCACTGCCTTTGCACTTTGAGTTGATCACAAGCGTTCAGAATGGCACTGTGCTGCTGGGTTACACTGCTCAGATAAGTGACATGACACTATTTCTCCTTCCTGATTCATGGAAAACACAATTGCTCTCTGCACGACAGACAGGAAATCCAAAGCAGAAGAACCCTGGAATTTTCTTTCTACCTGGTTTTGTTATTTTTTAATTTTACATTTACTACTGTTTTAAAAAATGAAAATTTTAAAATTTAATGTTGTTGTTGCCTGTTGAACCCAAACTTTGCAGTTCTCGCACACAAAGGGGAGAGGAGTGTAACAACATTGAATTTGTTACAAATTTCAACATCTAATGACAGAAAATGTGTTGCATTTTCCATATGCTCCATGCTGGGCAATGTTTGTCTTTCTTTGTGCAACTATTTTCATTGCTTACTGTAGTATGCAAAAAACATTTTAGAAATACTGTGCGTAATTATAGTATTTGCTGCATCAACATACATCGCAGGCTATCTGCAACAGAGAAATACCAAGCTACTTCAGAGATCTCTGGCAAYGGAGCCACCTATACCTGCCCTCAGGTCACACACATATTTCTCCACTTTCTGCTGCCTTCTGTGAGGAATCTCTTTGAATTTGGGAAAACAAGAGATCGGTTGCACTGTGCAAGTTGTGTCAGGTTAGGTCAAGTAGGAGCCAACAGACCATTCAGGACAAGACTGTATGGCCAAGCACTGCGCTTGGATTTATCCGTTCAGACGTGCCAGGAAGGGGTGCTCCGTGCGAGGAACGGGCAGTCCCGGGGCCCGGGTTGGCAGCTGTGTCCCGGCGAGCGGCCCATGGAGCCGCCAGGAGCGCTGGGGACACGCATGTCCACCAGCGCCTGTTCTCTGCCGCACTCGTAGCACCAGGTTTCAGCTTCTCCCAGCTGCAGCTCCTGCTGCACAGTGGGGCAGTCTCTTATTTTCCAAAAATCAAAAATTTACTGGGCTGAGAAAGTCTTCTAAATGGCTGCTTTTTAAACAAAACAAAAATGCTCATTATGTTTGTAAAAAAGTAACTTCAGATGTTTAGATTTTTAGTCTTTTTTCATTTTGGTGGCCCTTGGCATTGAGAAAGTGCAGAAGGCAGAGATAAAAAGTTATAGAAAAATGGTTTTTTACGTCCATCCTTGAAAAATCTTTTTTTTAATACCAACAGTGAAAATTTTCCAGTGATAATTTTCCCACAGAAAATCCCTTTTGCTCTTCTTAGAAATTCCAGTTTTCTAGGGGCAAAAAGAGATCTACTCATCATAAAAAATGTAGCCATTTTTATATAAAAATAAAAAACATAACATGCACTAGGGAAAACAGATTTTTAACATGCAGAGTCCCCCCTACCTTCACTATCATCTTTTTCCCAGGTTAGTGCTGTGAAGGAGGAATCGGACTAGCTGGGTTTCAAGGGCACAATGCCCCTGAACAAAACACACCTTTAGGAGCTATTAGACTGAGAGATTTGGGATCTGGTGTGGTAGGAAGGAGTGTCGAACATGGAAAAAGCCACAGCTGGGAGTGGGAGAGAAAGAGGAACTAGAAAAGGGCATCATCTCCAAGGGGGCTGAGGGAGGTGCCCTAAGAAACCACACGATACAGACTGGAAAGGAACAGTAGGGGATCTTGAAAGCATTTTAATCTTAAGTGTGCTTAATTAAGTGCAATAGCAACAGAGTCTGCAAAAGAAAAAACACGGGGCAGGCTGTGCAAGGGGAGGGTTGCTAGCCTGAGCGAAGGATGGGGCTCATTACCTCCTCGTGTGCCTGGCTGGGACGGAGAGGAACAACGGGAGAGGAACAACGGGAGAGTCCGGCAGGGTGCAAGGAAGGAGAGCAGGCGATCAGCGGGCAGGGAACGACAGCACTGAAAAGGATGAATCACTCCAGGGCAATGGTTTATACTTGCTTCATTATTTAAAAGTAGGCTGAGGCAGGTAATTACTCATAAGTCTGACCACGAGGTATTTAGCAGTTGAACCACAGAAGAAACTGCACGCACAGCCTACCTCTGCTGTGGCAGGAGGCATAAGTTGATGATTAATACAGCTTAAGTCACTTGACAGTTCACCCCTCCGAGGGCCTGCTTTCCTTGAGGAACAGGCCTGCCGTGTACAGCCCGGCTCCTGCCGGCCTCGGGAGAGGGATGCTGTGAAATGCTGTTCTGGCATTGCCAGCCCGAAAGGAGCCAGCAGACCTGCAGCCCCTCTGCCCAAAGAAACCCGGGGCTCCCATCCCCACTGCTCACTGCACTGGGCTTAGGGTGGTGGGTGCCATGCTGCCGAAAAGAGYGGGGTGATTTCGGGGGTCCCCTGAGCCAGGAGTCAGGGGCTGTGCCTGCAAGAAGCGCTGCACCCGGAGGCAGCGTGTGCTTCGCTCCCCGTGGCGAGAGGGAGGAGGAGACCTGGGGATGCCAGGCTGAGGTCACCGCACATGCGGAGCCGTCCAACCTGTTTGCACGCGTTGGCCCCCGAATGTGCGTGTGACAGGGAAGAGCTTGGGAAAAGCTTTTTAGGTTGTGCTTTGCCTGTTGTGACAACAGGAGCAAATGAAGCAATTTTGAACAGCACTATGAAACCAGTGAGATAGATGTAAATATTAGCTGATACTCCATACCAGAAATGACCTGTCTTTTACGTCCTCTCACTGTTCTGGTAGAAGCCTACCAGAATGCAGGACACATGTTTTCCAACTCAATAGCAGGTATCCAGCTGGAGAAATGAGTTTCCTTGAATTATGGCCATATGCTATATATCCCACTTCAACATGTCAGATCATGTTCCATCTCCATAAAATTTGACACTGCATAAAACAATCTGCTTTGAATTTGCCTGCGTATAGTTCCTCACACAACCCCATCCCCCTGCTAGAATAGAGATGAAGCTGCATGCCCTGGAGTTTCTGGTGAAACTTATGCCACAAGCAGAAAAGACCAGAAGCAAAGAAGAAAGGAAGCAAAGGCATCATTAGGCTATACCAACTAAAACAAATTCCACCGGTGCCCTGATGAACCTGTCCTGGTGGTTGCCAAGAGTGGGCAGAGCAGCCCAGAACTAGCAATGTAAGCAGACACTTTAGAAATATCAAGCTATAAAAAGCATGATACGTAAGAGAACATTTGTTCAGGCCTTCTCTGAGCTACTTTAGCTCTTTCAAATCTTGTAACAATGCAATACTTAAAAGACAGCTAGGGGTAGATGTCCCCGCAAATCCTAGTACTCAGCAATATGGAAAAATTCAGAAATTTTTCATGTGTTGTGAAGACAGTCAGTTGCGCAGACACCTGTTATGACTAGTCAACAGGGCCAGGAGAAAATTCCACAGGAAATATAGAAAGGGTTTTTGTTGTTTTTCAAGAAAATGTCAACATTTTCAAATTGTTTGGCACACTTTCAATGGCCCCAGGGTGATCCCACCTGGTTTAGCCCCTCTCAGAGCACTCTCTACCTCCCAAAGATGCCCATTCCTCCTTAGGAAGAAATTTAAAGTCAGAAATACTAGAGAAGTCCTTAAATGATGAACAATTCTTCTTTATTTCCTCCATCTCTCCCCAAACCTTCCAGCCAGACTTGCTGTAGCTGTTTTATGTTTGACAGCTCTGCTGCCCATTTTGTCAGTGATGAATTTGTTTGCACTGTCTCCCAGCAGAGCTGTCTTTGGCAGAGGTACATCCCAGGCTAAATAGGTTTGTGGAACTCTGTTCTACAAGAACAAAAAGAAACAGCAATTGAATGATAGATAGGAGGGGCAGTCTAACATCAGCACTGTGAATGAAAATAGTCTGCTTATAGGGCTTGGTGTTAGATATTGGCAAAGAGGAACAGGAGGATGTTTTATAGAATTCCAGTTCTGGGTGACAGCAGTAATTTATTTCACTCTAAAATAACAGAACAAAGCAATGAACATTTGGGAGCTTGTGACATACTCAGTGCTGATCTTATTCAGCAGTGAAACAGATATATGAATAGGCTGATTAGCAAGATTCAGTTCACTGCTGTTCAGAGGTCCTGACACAGACACATTCAAGACCTGGTTTCTCTTGGGTCTGCAGGACTTCTGGTACMTGATGGACCAGAGCTTTCTGTGTGCTTTTAACTGGCAAGTCACAATAAGATACAAATCTCCTCTGCAGAGTTCGTCACACAAATCAATATGAATAGTAAATGATGAACAGAACAACAGAAATTGCAAATTGCCATGCTTGAGAACAGAGAACAGTCTCTGAAAAGTGTTTGTGAGTCAGCTGCAGTACACGAACAGTGTCRGGTGCACAATATCCACTGGAAAGTTGAGCTAACTGTTTTGGTTTTGGTTTTTTTGAGGAAGTTGGGGTTTGGGGCTTTTTTTTGGTCTCATTTGAACATATCAGCATCAAAAACCAGCTTGAGTCTGGTAAATTCACAGAAGCCCATCAAAATAGCACATTGTTGTCATGCCATAAACCACTGTTTGTTTTATGATAGCAACAAGAGACTCTTACCAAGTACAGGACTCTGCTGGTGTAGGACTGAACAAAAGGTCTTATTCTCAAGCATTCAGCTGGCTGTATTAAACAGAATGCCTTATATAAAGCTATGGGAGACCTTTATTCCACTCTGCTCAGTACTAATGACATCTCCGCAGGAGTACTGTCCAGTTTAGGTGCCACAATAGGCATCGCAATAAATCCCCTTATTCCCACTTTAAGAGGAAAATTTAGGCCTGTATTTCTCAAGGGAGTTAATTGCAGAGTGCATAAGAGAATTTTTAGGAGTGCCATGGCATCCAAATCTCCTTGGTCTCAGGCAGTTAACGATGAAAAGACCTTACGAGCTGCCATGCTGTAGAGAGTGCTCTGTGCACGGAGGTCCTGGGAGCCACACTGCTCCCTTTTCCAATGAACCAAGCAAGGCCCATCCTGGCAGTCATTTCTCAAAATACCTCTCAGAGCACAGGGAGAGAGAAGCCAAAGAACGCCTGGTTTATGGACTTTAGCACAACACAGGCATGATCTGCCCAGTCTTAAATATATATCTGTCATACCCGATACACTTAATCACCAGTGTTATTCAGTCTGGGGTCAGCAGACCACCAATGGCCCAGAAGACATCAGAAAATGATCTTCAAAAGCATTTTGTCTAAAATTGGACATAGAACTTTATTTGAGCCATCATCAGTCCAAAGCACTGCGGAATATTTACTGCATCTGACATATAACGGCCCAGTTATTATATCCTGCAATAGGGCAACAGCATTGTTTTGTTAATTCATATGTAGATTTTTATTCCACTATAAAGACCAGATTCTTTCCTGCAGAAGCATTATCTAGCCAAATTCTCCACTGCACAGCTTATGCATAAGATTATCCCTCCTTACATGTAATATTTTACACTTGTTGCTATTACATTTCATTGTACATATCCCAAACCACTTCTTTAATGTAGCAAGATAATTTGGAACTCCCTCTTCTTAAGTGCTTGAGTTTCACTTCACATTTATCAAAGAAGAAAATGAGACTAGCTGGATATGATTTGTTCTGCATAAATTCATGTTGGATGTCTTTATCATGTTGTTATTCTGCGATTGCTATTTTATCAAGCATTTATTTTTTTTAGGTCTTTTTCAAAGTATTTGAGGCAAGCTGGCTAATGTGTAACTTCTGGGTACTTCATTCTTCTGTGTGTTCTTAAAGATAATTCTTAATATTTCAAAAGTGGCTGTGCTTATTTCTTTGATTATGCCAGAGTAAATGTCATCGGGGCTTCCTGCTTTGAATATTTTATTCAGATACCCTTTCACTTTTTTTCCCCTGATCTGACCTGTTTTTCAATTCTCTTGCTAGCCCTAATTGTGTTAGGCCTCTGGTACCAGGTATCCCTTATTTGCAAAGAATAAGGTGCTCCACACTTTGCTCTGTGTCATTTGTGCTTTGTTCACCATTCTAGTGAAATGATAATCCTTTTCTTTCGTTCTTATTCCTGTTTCTGGTGCCTTTAACATTCTTTAGACTTGAGCCTTTCTCWTACCCTAGTGCAGCATCTTTTTTTCACTTTTTGTGAGTTGCCTTCTTGTTTTCAGATGATCAGTCAGCTCCTGACTCAGTCTCCCTGATTTCTTACTGGGCTGTCCCAGCAAGACAACTTCTTACAGGGCCTTTAATACAGGGCCTTTTTCCAACTTGCCTTTCAACTCCTTTCTCCTTCCAGTTCCTCCCTGCAGAACCTTCTCTATCAGTTCCCTGAAATTATGGTGATCTGCTTTACAGGAATCATTTAGTGTTGCTCTCTTCCTCTCAATCCTCTTCCACAGACACATGAGCTCCAATCACCTTCTAGCAAGTTGCTCTTTATTAGTCATATCTGTCATAGCCTTATCTGGCCATGTCTCCTCTAACTGCCTCCACTGTTTGAAACAAAAAGTTGTCCCAACACATTCCAAAAACTTGAGAAACTGTCTGTGTTCTGCTGTTTTTTTCTTCCAGCAAATATCTGGTTAGATAAAGTCCTCGATTACCACTACCTCCTGTCCTCTGGACACTCACAGTAGTTGCTCGAAAAATGTTACATTGACCTCCTCCTTCTCCTCATTAAGTAATCGTTAGGAGAGCTTTACAGTTCCTCTTCATTTTATCTTCAACAAGTCTGTCCCTCCCCTCTTTCTGGCCTTACACACATTCCTAATATACCAGATAATACTCTTCCCTTTTTTTCTGCCTGTCCTTCCTACACAAATTATACTCCCTGCTACTATTCAAGTGCGGCAATTTATTCCACTGAGTCTGTGTCATGCTGATTAAACTGTAGCCTTTGTTGTGTCCCAAGACTTCTAGTTCTTCCTGTTTATTCTCCATACTCTTAGCATTAGTGTAAAGACATCTCAGATGTTTGGCAGTTTGCCCATACGTTATCCCTTTTGTTCTTCTGTGGCCCTCCTGCAATTTCCCACTTCCACCCTAGAAATGAATTGTCAACCAAAACACCAATTTTCTTCTTTCACCTGAGCTCGCTCTTAGCCACCCAGTTCAAAGCTCTCGTTGTTAGATTGGCATGTTGGTATCCTAGGATTCTTCTCACTTATTCTACCCTAGTACTCTCTTAAGTATTAAGTGTACTAAAATTCTTGCATTCAGAAAAATATCCGTCTTCCACAGATTAAAAAATAGTCTGCAGGATGAAAATTCTCCAAAAAGTCTTTAAAAAGGGGGGGGGGGGCAGAAAGCTGTTAGTGGGAAAAGTGGCCTTACGGGATAAAAGTGCCCGCTCTGATTTTAGACTTCTCAGTTCCAGGAAAAGGGCTGACTGCATACCTAGTTAAAACCAGTTCTAGTTTTGTGACAGACAGGTGGCCAAAATGCCAACACATGGTTGAATATAGCATCCCATATGCTGCTCCAGGCTGATGCAGTGCAAAATTAGCTCAGGTTAAAACACTGGGAGAACCCTTTTTAATTCCCAGCAATATAATGGGCTAAATCATAATGCATATTAACTAATATTGATTGGACAAGTGGTACTTTTCAGGACTGTAGTCATCGAGAAACAGACAATGAGCACAGTAGTGGTACTATGTTGACTCTCCTCTCTCACAATAATGAACAGCTGGAACTTCCACAGTTTACAACCAGTCTGACATTGTAAAGAAACAAGAGCAAATATTTGGAAATCTAATCGTATAACAGAGCTGAACGCTGACAAGAGAACCCCACTCTAAAGTAGTATACTCCTTTATAGCACATGGGCCTCTATATAGCAGAACAAACTATATGCTATTGAAATCCTGTTTTGCTGCCTAGACTCTGAATGATTGACAAGCATAAATTTCAGTCATTTGACTTCCTCAAGGCTTCAGATGGGCTTTTGAAGCAAAGATTAAGAGATTATAAAGAAATATGTTTTATACAATATGATCAACTCTGTCCCCCAGCTAACATTTGAGGTACTTCTGGTCTCACATCTGTGTAAAAATAAACATGCTTATTTTACACATTTCAGTAATCTAACCTCTCATCAACATGGAGATAGCGAGGAAGAAGACTGGACCTATTGTTCATGGGGGGCGTTCCACTATTTTTCGACACAAATCATTTGTAAAATTACGAGAGCCCCCATAAGTCAATGTAAGAGGGAGTTTGGGGTCTAAAAAGGAGGACCAGCACTTACAAAGGAAGAGCTTAAGCCTTATTCTATTTTTTTCATGCAAATATTCTCTATTTAATTGTTCCATTGCATACCTATATTTCAAGGAAGTGTCAATGGTTTTCTTGTGTTTGAGCAACACAGTCAGTGAGATCGATGAATTGCGAAACGTTTGCTGATACACATCACACAATCAGACAGATTCACTTGAGTTGTCTTTTATTTGCTGGTATCTATTCCCACTACTTAATAGATTCTGCTCCCTCTTCTGGCCGGCAACATAATAAAAGAAATTGTTTCCCCTTTTTGAATACGATTTTGAGCATGGGGAGTTGAGAAATGGAAAAGAMAATTCGTATTACTTTGGCAGGACAGAGAGATCTGAGCTACACTTCCACTGAATCACCATATTTGGATTGCTCTGTAACAGAGGCTTACAGTATTTGTGGTAAAAGCTGAAAAAATAATCACTGGTATTTTTTGTTCAGTTCACTGGTGAGCACTTGGGGGGAGGGCAGGAGAGAGGGAGAGAGGAAGGGAGGTGCAAGGAAGGAAAGACAATCTATCAGCTTCGCTCTATCTTTACACATCTCCTTTTCAAAATTGTACTGCGCCTTCTCAGTTTTGTTCAAAAGAATATTGCAGAACTAAAAAAGGAAAYGAACAGAGATTCCATCTTTAGGAATAGTAGACTTGCCAAAATAGACTTAGATAATATTATATTAACTATAGCATCCAAAAGACACACTCAAAAAGGCCAGCATTTCCTCTCTTCTAATAGTAAAATCCAAAAGATTTGTCTCCAAAATAGATACTCCAGATTCTGACCATTTTTGCACCTTTTCAGGTCCTCTCACTTGCCTGGAGGTCAACAAGCACAGCCACTTGGGACCAAGGGCTTTCAAACCTTTTCTGGCCATCAAAGATGTTCCCCAAAAATCAGCTAACGTAAGAGAAGGTACAAATAGTTCTGCAATGTACATCCAAGACAGCAAAATCTTCACTGCTGCTGCTTTGAGGACTTCTTCTAAGGAGAGATTTCTCAGGCCTCTCAGAGGTGTATTTTGTCTGACGAAACTCCCCAATACTTCTGAGGTGTATCAGAAAAGACAGCTCAGTGATAATACAGCTTGCTAGTAAGCACGCGAGGTAAGGGCTTGTAATAGAAGCAATATTGTTTTTACACTGAAAGGAACTTGCACTGAAAAACAGTGTATTATTTTAGCTGAAGCATTGTCTATACATCTGATGCTTTGTTTGCTCGCTGGACAGTGAAATTAAGCAATGATTCATTCAGCCTTTAAATGCTTTGCTATCTGTGAATTTTGTAAAATTTCAGATTTTTACATCATGGTCATTTCCAGTTTATGGTGTCTTATCTATCTTGATTGCCTTTCATTATAGAATGTATTCCAGCTTGTTGGGGCGCAGATTTTCTTTGTACCATTTTTCCATCGCTTTCGGTTATAATGAGAGTGGACGCTCGATCCGCAGTGGAACCCTGCACAGAAAACCAGGTAGGTCGGAGCAGCAATCAACGTTCACAAAAGCCAGCATTTGCCAGTGTGCCGCTAGCTGCAAACAAACAGTGAACTGGGCTTTAAAACTAAAGCTCTTTTTAAAGCGGCTATTTCCAAACTTACTTTTAGTCACAAACTTGAAACACTATTAAATACTAAGCAGAAGTATTCCTCTGGAAGTTGCACACAAACTAAGGCTGGACCCTTGTAGTGGTCTCTCAGCTGCCAGTATTCAAACTCGCGGGTCCAATTCTGGAATCCTTTGTTCAGTCCGAGTCCAAGGGAGTGAGCGTTTGCCAGAGAAAAATGTGTGAGATCAGATCTTGTGATCTGGTAAAAATTCCACTTGCCATGAAAAGAACCTTGTTTTCAAACACATTCCAGAGTTCCTACAAGGTGAGCGGTTCTTTCAACTCTCGTGCATTTGAGATGAACCTTTCTTTTAAGAGACTCCAGCTAAGAGCCCCCACACCGCCTGCGCTCGCAGAGCACCGGGGCCTCTGCACACATTGTTATGAGAGAGGACTGCAGTTCTTCTCTTAGCGAAACAGCTACTCATTGAATAGTTCTTCATTATCTAAGAGATAACCAGGAAATATTTAATAAATATATTACCCATTGCATCAAAAATAAATATCATTTATAAAACATTCATTATCTTTTGCTTGTCATCATAATACAGTGTATATAAATGTGCCCGGTACAGATGATATTTACAAATGCTTGCCTGAAATTTTTCCAATTAATGTATTCCCCCAATTACATTAACATAAATCACTGCATAAAATGCATAAAATCATAATGCAACTTCTTGCATATTTATGCCACCAGCATATACCAAAGAGGAAACTAATGATCTTATGAGCATACAAAAAGTCTTCAGATAGGAAGAATGGCTTTAGGTAAGTCTTAAAGTGGCACTTACTCCAACTTAACCCGACAGCATTTGACAACTGGAGCCAATGTTTACTTGAGAACTCATAATTACTTAATCAAATAATAGAACATATAAAAGCAAGTTGACTTTTTGAAAAAAAAAAAGTTTAATAATACAGTAATAGTTGTAGTATCGTCCAGTAAAGGTGTATCGTAAAAATGTTCTGAATATTAATTTACCTCAGATAACTTTAGAGTTGTAAATACTTTCATTATAGTGAGGTAGACAGTTAAAAAAAACCCTTTTTTTYCCCTCCATTATTAGCACAGAATTTAAATCTTGTAATAATATTTTAAGAAAATGATGTTAAGTAAGAATGAAATATTTGATTAATGCTTAATTCTGTACAACTCAAATATAAACTTTAAAAAATATTAGAAATTATAACATTTTGAGTGCATAAAATGTTTTGTACATTAAAAAAAAGAAATGCATGTTGTTCATCTCCATTTTGCACTTTTCAGTCTGTTTAAATAAACAAATATTTACAACTTTTATATGAACAACAGTGCATCCAAAGCAAAATGTGCATTTTAAATTATTGCTCCTGGTCGAGTCTTTTTATTATCATTTTATATTATTATTCTCTTCTCTCTCTCTTTTTTTTTCCACCTGTTTGTAGCTCTGCAAAACCAGATAAGCTAACAATTCTAGAAATCAGTGGGGGAAAGCCTGAAACTACAGACATAATAGTTACATTAAGAAAGGGCTAGGCATGCTTCGAAGTGCACTTTCCTCAGGTGAAGCCATAGTTGAGACCACAGGTGGGAAAGAAACAGAAATTCTACATAAATGCCTTTTCCAGCACGACGATGGCAGATAATACTGCTGCAGGTTGACAGAGCTACCTGGCTGGAGCTTCCTAGCGAACCTGTTGTTGCACTGCTGCGCTCTTCGCGGACTCCAAGGAGTTTCCGTTCCCATTCACCCCCGGCCGTGCTTTCTGCAACACTTCGCTCTTTTCACAGTTTTTCATTACTGCCTTAAAATATAACCTAACTGGTAATTACAATCTCGAACAATTCTTTTTTTTTTTTTTCCTTTTGTCTCTTTTTCTCCTTTGAAAGAGAGGGGAGTGGCCGTAGGCTATTTCTGGCCGGTAATCTTGCAGGAATGTGAAAGAGAGAGGGCAAAAATGAAACAGCCCTTTTCGGAGAAACTTCAGAGCCAGGGGTTCGTCTGCTCCCGCTCCCTCCCCCGGCCGCTCCTGTAGCTCGGGGAATTGCCGCCCCCTCGGCGGGAGGGACAGATCGCCAGATAAACGCGGCCCAGGGGCTGCGGGGCCTCTCCGCCGCGCTCGCTCCCGCCCGGCGAGGCCTCCGCGGCCGCAGGTGCCCACC
>NW_020447919.1:702509-704880 GCF_003343035.1 Apteryx rowi
CGGCCCCGGCCCCGGCCCCGGCCCGGTCACAGCGGTCCCCGCGGCTCCCTCCCTCCCGAGCGGGCGGCAGGGAAAAGAGGAGAAGAGGAGGCAGGAGAGGTATGGAAAGACCCGCAGCCGCCCCGGGGACGGGGGGGAGCCCCCGCTCCGCGCACACCCGCCGCACCGCGGGGCGGTAATAAGCCGCTGCTCGCGCTGTATACACGCACGTATATATCCTGCTCCGAGGGGAGAACCTGGACTTCTTTTTTGACACATTCGTGCACGAAGTGCAGCGCAGAAAGCAAACCACATTCCCCTGAGCTGCTTTCCAATAAAATGTTTACAACACAGCAAATACAAAAATTCCCAAAGCCCCTGGGTTTCCCCAGAAGCTAGTAAAGCTTGTGTATATTTCAATAGTAAAAGTGTCACTGGAGCCTCTGTCCGGCAGCCCCTCGCCGCTTTTCCAAGCACAGCCTACTCCAGAGGTAGAAATGGAGACTAAAGAAATGCACAGCTCCCTGTTATTTATCGATTTCAAAGGTCATTGGTATTTCTAATCAGTGTGTTTCACAACTTCAGGTCTCCCTGACAGGTCTGGGGGAGCCTGCTTGGGGGCAGGAGGGACTGCTGGATGATTTATGTAAACCAAGACCTTCGGACATGCCAAAGCAATGTACAAATCAGTGCGGATTAACATACTCGAAAGTCGCCCTGCGCCACTGCCTGTTCCCAAAGGCGCGACCACGGCGTGGAGTTCAACGGGGACAGCGGGAATTGCCGGGGAAGAAACGTCGCCGCCGCCCCAGGGCAGGGCAGCGGGCAGCAGTGCCGGTGTGCCGGGCTCAGCGTTTCCCTCGTCCCCTGCGGAGCCGGCGGCGAGGCCCCGCTCTGGGCCCGGCCGCGCCGGGCACCCTTGCGGCGTCCCCCGCCCGCGGGGCTCGGTGCTTCGGCCCGGCAGGCGCTCGCACACCGCCCCTGCCCCAGGGCGACGGGGCTGGGCCCCCCTCCTGGCCCCCAGCCTGGCACTCAGGGTCACCGGGGAGAAGGAGTTTGGGGTCGCACCCGATCCCCGCCCTTCTACCAGCCTCGCTGCAGCGCAACTTCGCCCCCGCCGTGACCGTGTGTCAGGGCAAGCGCTGCATAAATAGGTCAGTTCCTTTACGCATCCCCGGGAATTTGGACCGAGGCCTGGACAGTCCCAGCCCCCGCCTTCCACTTCAGACTCCGCGGTTTCCCCCCAGCGAGGCTGCGCCTTCCCCGGCGAAGATCACCCGGCAGGAGCAACCCCCGGGCCCCCCCGCAGCCCGGGACAGCCCTGCCTCCGCGCACCCTGCGCGGGGGCGTCCCGCGGTGTGCGCGCCACCGAGTCTGCACAAAGCACCCCCCCCCAAAAAAAAAAAGAGAGAATACCCCTGGTGACCACAACAGCTGCTAAAACGATCCACTGAAAAGTGAAATTCAGCGGGAGCTGCCTCTATTCACTGCAGGGACCCGACCGGCATTCGACCCATGGGCCGCATGTCGGTTTGGGGGTGTTTTTCCCCCTTCACACGGTGCGGCTTCTCCCGCGGGCGGGGGCGCCCTGCGGCCCCCCCGGGCCGGAGCGGACGGCTCCACCGTCGGGCGCCCGTCCTGCACGGCCGACCCGCAGGGCTTGCCCGGCTCCCTGCAGGGAGCCCCGCTGCGGGGTCGGCGCTCCGCCGGCTGCGGGAGGAGGCGACTGGCAGCCCGGGAGAGCTCCGGGGCCGTCTTTCCCCCTGCGAGGGGTCCCGGGCTGGACTGGGAGTTTCAGCCAGAAGGGGATGTGCATTCCTCGAGCAAGAATGCGCAGGGTTCAGGCAGTGCCCTGCCTCCCTCCTCCTCCTCCTCCTCCTCGCATTTCACTTTCACTGCGCCCAGCGCCGCGTTCAGCCGCAGAGGAGAGGGCATCTGAGACGGCGGAGGCAGATCTGGCCCCAGCAGAGCTGTAGCAGTGCTTTCTGCCCCCCACCTTTCTCCACTCCAGGGACCCTCGAGGGAACCTGTTCCCCACCCCCACCCCGGCTTTAGGGTGTGGGCAGAGCCGGCCTTGGGCACAGCTCCGCTTTCGAGGCATCTTTCTGCTGGGATTGGGGGTAGGGGTGTCTCAGGCTTGGTTTCAAAGTGGATGCTCGTCCTGTTTGGTACTCCCCTTTCGTGACGGGGTGGAGGTGGGGGGGAGCTGTGCCTCCAGCCCCGCGTCTCTCCGGAGCCAAACCCGCACCGCCATCCTACAGCCACCCTCTGGCCTCCCCCTGCTGTCCCGGGACTCGGGCGGGGGGTGGGGGGCGTCCCGCAGAGGCTGCGCGGAGCCCGCACTGCCCCCGCACGCACGGCAAAACCTCAGCCGCCCTCCCCGCCTGCCCAC
>NW_020447919.1:705031-707339 GCF_003343035.1 Apteryx rowi
CAGGTGGGAGCGCGGCCCCGGGCGCCCTCGGCGCAGGCGGGCTGCTGCGGCGCGGGGAGACGGCACCGTCGGGGGCGACTTCCAGGCACGGGGCTAGACAGGAGGGAAACGGGGAAGGGCGGATATCCCCGCGGGTCCCTGTCGCTGAAAGCGACACGTCCGGGGCTATAAAGGCTCTGCAGACTCTTATTCGGCGGGGTAGGGGGCAAGTCAGCCCCGACCCTGCGATTATCGGGGGCTTTTTGGAGGGTGCGTTTAAAACCTGCTTTCAAACAACGTCTTCTGAACTTGTAGCTATGTGGAGTTTGAACGATTTTCATTCCCGCTCCGTGATTCCGCCCCGTTTGGCACGGCACGCTGCGGGGCATGGTCGAAAGCAAGGGAAATGTGCCCCTGGGTAAGCAGGTCGCAACGCCAGGTTTAGGTAACACCGACCCTTCGGTCAAAAACTCCCAGCGATTCATACAATTCCTGTCACTCGCTCCTTTATCAAAAAGGGGCAGGAATCTCGATTATTTCAAATAAGCAGCTTTGAATTCGATCAGATAAACACTATTTATTCACTCTTGTAACCTAATAATTGCAGATGAATGCATAATCCTAAACTATTATTGGCTCGTTCCCAACGCAGTCAAGAGGGTGGGAAAAACAGAGGAGAGAGGGAAGAGAAAGCAGTACCTCTAAAGCATCCGGGACTCGGGGAGAGATGGAGCTGGTTTTCGGAAGCTTTCTTCCAGCGAAGCTGCTGCCTTCCCAGCACGCAAAGGGAGCGGTAACAACGAAGGCGCGAGGACGCCCTGGCTTTCTCTCTCCCTTTGTGTGAGGATCACCCACGTCTTGGGACTTCTTTATTTTTTTCCTTTAAACCAAAGAAGTGGCTGGAGTGAAATGCGTCGTTTCAAACAGCCAATTCCAGATCTGCCTTTTTCTCAGGCCAGCTGAGGTTGTTATTATTGTTATTGCTGTTACTGAAACATTTGGAGAGAACAGCAAAGGCATCTCTCATCCAGCCAGGCAGGGGAGAGCCACATAATGGACTGCAGGGACGTGTTTATATTTGTAACGTTAATTTAGATGAATGTTAGTTACGTAATAAGTATTATTATTATTTCGACTCTCCACTGTTTATTTTTTCAGACGAAGATAAAATATTAGGGGCGGGGAGGGGAGAGAAGAAGGGATCAGATCTAGCTGGAATTAAAGCATGTGTCACTGGTGGGAGAAGAAAGCAACCACACGACGATCTGCCCTTCCCAAAGTGTCCTGGGAAACAGGCATGCCTTGGTGTTTTTCGGGCGGGCAGGGGAAGGGCCGTGCCGCCGGGGGGCTTCCCCGGGCCCCCGCCCGCCTCTTCCGCGGGTTTCCTCTGCTTTGCAGTGGCGGCGGGTTTATCATCTCCAAGGTTAAATTCATTATTGGGTTGAGACGCTCCCTTTATCTCCGTGTGTGAACCACCTCCTGCTTCCCAGCTCCACTTTCTAGTAGACAGCCTGGACTTCGAGGCAAGCCGGGGGTTAACGAAGGCTACACAGTTTCCCTTTTCATGGCAGATCAGGTACTGGGCTCCCAGCCAATTCATCAGGGCTCAGATCTTAACTTTACATCACTGCAAATTATACCCAAACCACATTCAAGAAGAATTTTCCCATTCCCAAATTCTCTTTCAAGCCATATTTAAACTCGCAAACCAAAAGCACATTTGCAGTGTAAAGACCCTTTGCAGACGCTCGCTCAACAATAATCTGGAAATTAAAACATATATCTCCCATAATTGTGACGGGCTGCCCACACATTGTCTGCAGAGTCACAACGCTGACAGGTATTTCTTTCGGAGCGTTACCCTAGCTGTGGAAACAAGAGGCTGCCTCTCCATGTGTGGTATTTCGCCGAGGCTGAATTCCACATCTTGGAGCGCCTGCCTCGCCGTGGTTTTTTATTACATCGGTTGATTAGATTTAAATGTTTCGTTCGCCTCGCTATCAAGTAACTGGGAAAGACCACACCTTCCTAGAACGAGTTCCTAATCCTGCCAAAATCTGAGCGAACTAATGGAGGGCTGTTTCCATTTTTTCCCCTGAGCGGGTAGGCACATGGCTGGAATATATCTTTGATCACCGCTTTGCTCTATCTGCCCCGGCAACGCCGGCTTCGTTCTCCGGCGGCATCCTCGGCCACCCGCTCTCCTCCACAGCCGCTTCCTATCTCGTTCCGAAATCCCACGAGCAAACTTCATCCTCCAGCTGCAGCCGCCCAGCGGCCACCGACCTGCCGCGGCCCTGCCACCGCGGGCGGCCCCGCGCTCCGCCGG
>NW_020447919.1:707619-713146 GCF_003343035.1 Apteryx rowi
TTCCTGTTGCAAAAATTGGACTGAATGTTTCCGGCTCTGAGAGCTAAGGAAAGGAGAAAGCGGACGCTTTGGAGGATATTTCTGAGCGATAAATCCGGAAGCGCCGGGATGCATCAACACAACGTACAGATCTGGCCACAACCAGCGAGGACTGAACCGTCCTCTCCCGCTCAGAGACCAGATCTCAGGCACGCAGGGACTCCCAACCCACCCCGGTCTGCCGCGGAACCGACAGAGCAGCGAGCGCAAAGAAACGGCATTTCTCCGTTCAGCTTATTTTCTCCTAAAGGACTACGAAGAGAGGAGGAAGATGAGGGAAGCGAGGCGCCCGGCGGCCCTGCCCAGCGCCGGGGTGTCGAGGCGGCAGCGGGCCGGCCCGGTGCCCCCGGCCCGCTCGGCTCCCCGTGACGGCCCGCCCGGCCGGCGCTGCGGCATCGCCCCGCGGGCGACGGGAGAGAAACCCACCCGAAACCAAAAGCTCGATCATCCCGCCCCCCAAAATAACCGCGGCCTCCCAGCAAGCCCCTCCGAGGGTTTTCCGAAGTTATAAATAAATAAATAAATAAAATCGTAGGACCGAGTCCGAAACGAGTCATCGGAATTGCCTGACACATTTTGAATGGCCTCCCTCCGGCTAGCAGGAGCGGCTCCACGGTCCCGCACTGCCCCGCGAAGCTACCTGTGCTCCGGCGCGGCCGCGGGAGTTGCGTCTCCCACCGCGGAGGACAGGGCTTGTGCCCCCGGGGCGCGGCGGGGCTCCGCTCTCGCCCAGACCACCCTCCCTATCCCTTTCACTTCTTTGTCCGAATCCCCGCGCCTCTGCTCGCAGAGGGTTCGCAAAAGAAACCAAACCAAACCAAACCAAACCAAACCAAAAAAAAACCCAAAGACGCCTATATAATTAAGAGGGAGAGAAGAGTCGTCCGGGAATTGCTTTGGAAACAACAGCGCCGAGCCTTCGGCACCCTCCCTCTCCCTCCCCTCCCTCCCTCGCCCCCTCTTAGCTCTCCGCTTAACTCCCGCAGCCTCGGGAGAGAGGTAGAAAGAAACAAAATCCCGCAGGCGAAGGCAATGCGGAGCCGCAGCCGCGTCCCCGAGTCCTCCGCGGGGCACGGCGGCCCGGTGCCGCTCCGGGGCTCCGCGGGCGCGGAGGAGCGGCCGCCGCGCCGGGACACTCGCTCCTTACCCGGGCGCGCGGTTCGCGTTGGAGGCGGCTGCTCGCTGCCGCGCTCCGGCCGTCTGGTCTGCATTAGTGTTTTTATAAGGGGCTCAAACAAATCGAATACAAGGTCACCAAATAATTAACAGTTGTGAATTCCCTCCTTCCCCATTAAAATACTTCCCTGCTTATATTTCATTTTCCTTCTGCCAACGACAACACTGCCTGGGCAAAGGCGCCGCGCAGATTACACTATATTGCAGCTYTCGGTCCACCCAGAAATCCGCTGTTTTGCATAAACATGTTGCATTAGATGAACTTCAAGTGGGATTTACGCTCTTTTCTTCTGCCACATGAACAGCCGGGCCATTTCCAGCTTCTGCACGTGGGATCTCCCCTTCCTCCTCCTCCTGCTCCCTCTCCTCACCCCCTTCGTGCCCTAATGGCAATAGAGAAATAACGATCATCGGACCCCTGCCCATCTGAACAAACTGCCTCTCAAGCGGAACACGAAACTGCACAAAGAAAAATGTGGGATGGGGAAAGGAGACGGTCTCGACCAATTTCAGTTTCCATCCCTTATACGCAGAGCTCAACTTTTCGTATGTGAAGCAAWCTCCGCGGTAACGCGGATTCGGGAAAGTTTGCAGGCACAAAAGGGAAATGCGAGATCAAGCTACGGCAGCCTGCCCTTGTGGGTTTTACTTCTCACAGGAGATCCCTTTGAAAATCGCGCTCCCTCACCCCGCGATTATTTATTCTTTGTTTTCGGTTTGTCCCGAGCCGTGCCGCGTTTCTCGCCATTTGCGGGTTTGCTTGTTTATAACTCCCTTCTGCAGCTCCCTCCCGCTCCCTTTTCTCCTGCCAGGCGGAGTCCTTGCAGTTCCTAATTGTCCTGCCTTACTGTGGAGCTCCAATGCTGGGGGTCCTGAGGCCAGCGAGAGCACCATCTGCGTTTTAATGAGTTACTTCATGTGCCAACAGTAATTTTCCTACATTCAGCTAGGTCCTGTCTGATCTTGCGACCGTAACAAGGGGGAGCGAGTGGGGGTGGAGAAGGGGGAATCGCAAACCCGCTCCCCCCTTTCTGCACTCTTTTTCTAACGCTGAAAAAAATAATAATGCCGCAGTGTGGCTTTCCTCGCTCTCAAACTAGCCTGAAAGTGATCTTATTAGCTTTAGGAGGGCAGAAAGAAACAACATGCGAAGAGCAGTAACTGTTGGTGTCTGCACCGAGCTGCTCTTCCCGTCTTACCCGGGGACGGAGATGCTGACGGAGGGTTTGGGGCGCGACGTGCAGCCCTGCGGCTCGTCCCGCGGCTCTGCTCCACCACTAACCTACCAGCGCCCCGCAAATGACTGTCGAGCTTCATTTTTAACAGCCCTTCTCCTCCGGCTAACTTCATCTCGAAAACCCCTCCGGAGCACGCACGCACGCAAGCCCAAACCATTCGGGAAGTGCATTTCTCGGTACGACCGAAAGCCGCTTTAATACTGTTCCCCCAGCTGTTATCCCCCGAAATCCTGCAATTAGGAAGCCATGCGAGCAGACAAGGTATGGCCACGGCTGTCTCCTCCAGGATTCCTGCTTAGGTAAAAAGCAGCTCATCTAATTGGGTCAATTTGGGCGGCTATATTGTCTGCAAATGAATTGACAGAAACTTCCCCCCTCCGCTTTCCCTGAGCAAAGACTGTTCATCATCAGCACAACTCCAGCTCGCCAATTAACTGGGCTAGGAGCCCACAAGGAGGTGGGCAGTAAAATAGCTACCACTTCAGAGGAACGGAAGTTCTCTTGAAGTTTTTGGTGATGTGCCATTGGCTGGTCCACTTCATTATGGGAGACTAGACAATATTTGATATGTTATGACATGAACACTCAATTAGATCACTGAGTTGAAATACTCCAATCAGTGGCTTGATGCTAAGCAACCCTCAGAAGGTCCAGCAGAAGGTCACAGCCTGTGACACATCAAATCAAAATCAATGGGGAAAAGTGAGGCTTTTCCTTAATCAAACCAGGACTTCTGTTCGCAAATCACTTCCCCCGGAGCAGAATCTCCCATGCAGCAAGATGAGCTAAATTTGTTAAATTAACTGTCTGTCTTCTGGTTATCAAGAATAAGATGATCTTGAAAGCGGCTTTTTTTCCCCGCGGCTCGCAGAATTAGCACCCCATTTCCTCTCTTACGAGGAAAGCGGGTGAGGTCATTTTTACGGCTGAACTTTCGAAACCGTATTTCTAGAAAGTGAACCCTCCCCCCCCCCTTTAACAGCGATGAAGAAAATAAACCCCCTAAGGCAAAGACAGAAAGCAAATCTCCGTGTGCCCTCCCCCTCGCAAACGGCTGGGCGCTTCCGACCGGGGGGGGGGCACAACTTTGCGCGCTTCCCCGCACCCCCCGCGCTGCCGGCCCCGACGGCCGGGCCGGGCCCAGCCGCGCCGCGGGGCAGCCCAAGCCCAAGCAGGCGCCGCGCCGGGGGTCGCGGCTGGGAGGGGGGCTGAGCTCGGCCCCGCGCCGGGTTTGGGGCGCTGCGGCGAGGAGAGCACTGCCCGCTCGGGGAGGGAGGTGGCCGAGCGCTTTTCTGGGGTTTGGTTTTGTTTCGTGAGGGAGCTGCAGAGGAGCTTTCTCAGTGCCGCGTTTTGCGCAGAAATCGGCGTAAACCCGGGGAAGTGAAAGGGCTTTTCGGGCTCGCAGCGGCTGCTGAAGCCCGCGGCCGCGGCGGCTCGCTGTGCCTGCGCGGCCCGCCGCGGGCAGGTACCGGCGAGGGTTCCCGGGAGAGGGCAGCGATCCAGAGGAGGGTCTTAAAACTAGGAAGGGGGGGGGGAAGAATGTACAAACCTCATTAAGAACCAGTTAATTAGTCTGTCATGAATGGCTCGCAAGCCAGGATAACGTAAAAAAAGTTGGGGCTGGGGGGAAAGAAGGGGAGTTCTGTTTTTCTCTGGATCCCCAGTAGACCTCCGCCGCTGCCCAGAGTCCGAGCTATAACAACGAGGGAAAAGCAGAGCAAGGGCCTGGCCGGGGCTGCACGTCGCGGAGGTGCCCCCGGAGCTGGCCCCGCGGCACCGGCGCTGCCTGCGGCGGGCGGGGGCACGGCCGGGACCTGGGTGGCCCGGTGCGGCCCGCCCGTCCTGCCTGCGCCTCTGCCTGCTCCGGGCTGGCCACTGCCCCGCTGCCCCGGAGGTGTGGACATGCCGCCGCTGCCCGCCGCCCCGGGACGGATAGGGGCAATCCCCCCCTTCCCCGCAATGCTGTAACGGGCGCAGGATCCGGCCCCGAAGCAGACGGCGAGCAGAAGGCGCCGCGGCAGCCCCAGCGGAGCCCCGCTGCGAGCCGCGCTCTGCCCGCTCCGTCGGGGAAGCTCGGGGCCGGGAGTTACCTGCGTTTCAAGCGGCCTCTYCGCAAGCTAAGCCGGCGCGTCTTGAGAGAGCCCGAGCAAACGCCGCTTCCCAGCCCGAGAGCTCTCAATCGCGGCTGGTGCTCCTCCAGGTAATCCTGATAAAGCAACCCTACATCAGAGCAGCTTTAGGCGGCAAATGTTTTCCCTCGGTCAGTTTGAACTTTATATTTGCCTTACAGCTGAAGCGATAAGAGTTCCTTTCTTTGGCAGATGGAAATAAACCAGAAGAGAAAAATTTCAAGGTTGCATTTACACCCAAACTGCGCCCGCAAATCTGGGGGTTGTTTCGCACTATCCCTTGCGGATTCACAAACGAACACGCATGTTTCCCTCAMGCAGCATTTATGACCGCTGCAATCCGGGTTTACCGCTGCGGGCCAGTTGGCTTTAAAACAGAACAAAGCAATCTACCATTTACCAAAAGATCCACCTTTCTGTAACACCGAGGAGAAAAAAAAATCGCTAAAGCAACATGCTGCCGCCTCTCCAGCGCCCGGCTCCGCGGGAAGGCGGCCTCGCAGCGCGCTGCCCCGCGGCAGCGGAGCGCGGGGGCGAGGGGCTGCACGTCGGGGGTGGGGGCAGCCGTGTCCCGCCGAACTTACCTCGTCCCCGGTCCACAAAGCTAGTGATGGTGTTGGCGGACTTGGAGGACTGAAAAAAGCTGGCGTTGATGCCCAGTTTCTCCGCGATGGAGTAGGTCCTGAACAGAGACAGCATGTACTCGTGGGGCTCCGCCCGCGGGGGCGCCCGGCCCCCGGCGTGTTCCCCCTGCCGCGGGCGGCTCTCCCGGGGGGACCGCGGCACCCTGCGGCCCCGCCCGCCCTTGGAGGGGGCGGCGAGCTCCGTGGCGGCGGGGAGGGACGCCGGGCGGCAGCACGGTAAATCCCAGAGGAGGCTGGCGAGCAAGGCGGCGGAGAGCAGGGCCCGGCGCGCATTCATAGCGAGCGGCGGCGGGACGGCGGC
>NW_020447919.1:713451-723762 GCF_003343035.1 Apteryx rowi
GACCCCCGTAGGGGCGGGCTGGGTGCCCCGCGCCGGGGGCGGCAGGCGCTGCCGGGGGTGGTGGGTGCTGCCGGGTGTGGCGGGCGCAGAGACCCCCGTGGGGGCAGGCTGGGTGCCCCGCGCTGGCAGTGGTGGGTCCTGCTGAGGGCAGTGGATGCGGGGAGCCAAGGGGAGTGGGGACCCCCGTGGAGGTGGGCTGGGTGCCCCGTGCTGGGGGTGGCAGGTGTGGGAGGCCAAAGGGAGTGGGGTTCCCTGTGGGGGGGCAAAGGGGGACCTCAGCGTGGGGCCCGGGAGCTGCCTGGGAAGGGCTTGATGCACCAAGGGGAGCCCCACCACAGTTGTGGGGGCTCCTCCACAGGGATGGAGGTCTCCTCTCATGCTCTTCCCTGTGGGCTCCACAGGTGGGGAGGATGCGAGTGGCAGATGTCGCCACGAGAGCCAGGGCAGGATGTTGCATGTCTCYGCAGCAGCTCTTGCTGTTGTCCTTTCATGCTGTTTCTCCTCTGCTAGAGCGTGGCTAGCGCTTTGGTTCTTCCTGGTGAAGTTTATGCCTCTTGAGAGCTATGGTTTCAGGTGTCTGTGAACTCAGGCACTGTGAATGATCTTGCTTAGGACTCTTCATATTTGCATGGCTATATGCTGGAGAACTTGGCATGAAGTAAGATATTCACAACCCTGAGAACTTGGCCCCAAGTGGAGGTGTCCCAACAGGACACACTAGGGCCCAACTAGCAGCAGCCTTGAGGCATTTCCTTGGGAGAGCGGGAAGGGAAAGTGCAGGAATGAAGACCCAGAGACTATCCTCAGTCTCTTAACATCTGCATGGCCATGAAGATGTGTCCATGCCTTGGACAAAGTGTGGCAACAAGCTTGCATTATCCCATGTGTCCTGCTCCCTCCTCACTTTTTATTGACTTCCTTCTAGCCCTCCCGCCCGAACCACGTCACTGTTTCTGTTTGGTGCCCCTTTCTCACTGTACACCATCCTCCTCTGCTTCCCTGCACTGCTCTCCTCTGCCCTACATTGAGCTTCCTTACTCTCCTCTCCTGATCTTTCCCTGCTTTCCTCCATTCTCCACTCCTTTCTCTCCTATCTGCCCCTGCTCTGCCACCAGTGGATTTTCCTCTCATTGCAGCAAGAGGTGCCACAGCCTGAGCGGCATATGCACTTAACAGTTAAAGCTCAGTCTATAGTAAATAAAGGGAATTTGGCTTTCTCCCCAGGTTGAATCTAACATCTCTGACCAAGCTCTTCCATCAGCAGCTGTTCTTCATGGACCATGCAGTCATACACTGGACTTTCTTGTCTTTTTCTTTCTGCTTCTCATTTTCCACCAAGAGAGGGCAACTCATGCCTGGGCTTTTGGCACTACTCCCAGTGCGACACATGCATCAGTGAGATAAGGCAGACTGAGCCAGGGCATATGGAGCTGACATCTATCCTGGCAGGTCCCCATTTGCATGTGGGGAGCTCAGTCCCATCTTGCTCACCAGCTCCTGGAGAGAGATGCTAGGAGAGACAACAACCGGGAGGGAGACATTCAAAGCAAATATGGGCTTCAGACTCCCAGTCACAGAGACTAGCTCTCCCTTGGGGAACAAAATAAGGCCAGGGGCTCAAGCACCATCCTGTGACCCTCCACACATTTCTCAGCATGTTCCTTGGTGTGGTTTTGGCCCAGGCCAACTTTCCCAGACACTGCTCAGGCCTGTTTCAAGTTATAGCTTGTGCCAGGGGCTGTTCCCAGCCAGAAGTTTGGATATGACTGTGTGGATGTGAGACACATCATGTCACTTGGCCTAGAGAACAGGATCAGCTGTTGGCTCGGCTCTTTTTCAGTAGAATAGATGTAGAGAGAGGTGCTGGTGGATGAATTATGAAGAAAGAAGGCTACAAAAGAGTATCACTGACAGTGCAGGAATGAAGCAAGTGTTCTGCAAAATCAGTTCCCATGCTACTCTGTCTTGTCTCTCCCCCTTCCCCTCACCCTCTTTTATTTATTACACTTTCACTCCTCATGCCTATCCCCTGGCTTCACGTCCTCCCTCTTGACCATTCCCCTTCCTATCAGGTTCTTTCTGCTGTGGGACCATCACCCCTCCTCCTTTCCCTTCAGCTTCACTTTTCTGGTGCCTCATTTTTGTTACTTCTGCTCCCCTTTGCTGTTCCTATCCTTTCTGCTCTGCACTTATCATTGTGGCTACTTTTTCTTGCCATGACCCAGTTCCTTCCGGAGCCTTACCATTACTTTTTTGTTTCCTTCTGCCCCTTCTGTGCCCTCTTCACTCTTTCCACGCTCCTGTCTGCTATCTCCAATCAGCTGTCCAGCTCCAGTTTCTTCTCTGCCAACTTTTGCCCAACCTTAGTTCCCCAGGCTCTTTCTTTTCTGTTGTGCTGCATTTCATTGTCCTATTTTCCTTCTCTGATGTTGTTCCACTTTCCACATCCCCTCCTTGTGGTCTCCAGTGCTGCTGCTGCATCGCTGCCCTTTCCCACTCCCGCCCCGCTGCTCCCCTCGCTGTTCCTGGCTGTTCGCTTTCTCCTCCCTTTGTCTCTCAGTCTGTCTCTCCACTTCTCTCTTTGTTCTCRGCTTTTTCCTCCACTGGCCTCCTCTTCTCCCAAGGGAAGGTGGTTTCATACTAATGCAGAGCTGCAAGGGTCGAGTGGTCTCAAGAGCAAACTCCATCATTTTGATTTCATTTCTACCTGCTGCTTCTGTGCTTTTTACACATTCTCTAAAATTGATTTGGGTGGCTGCTTTCTGCCTTCATTTGTGTATTATGGGCCTGACTTGAAGTCCTCTGCAGTCAATAGGAGTCTTTCCACTGACTCCTGTGACCTTTCAGACGGCGTTTAACCTGCCTGATGCACACACCCGCATGTTATTACCCACTATTTCATCCCAGGATAGAAATGCACACCAGGATACACTGGTGGTAATAGTAATAAAGTAGCCAGTGCCACTATTTTATCTAGTTATCCTGGCATTAGGGTCCATTG
This sequence comes from Apteryx rowi, assembly GCF_003343035.1. NCBI lineage: Eukaryota > Metazoa > Chordata > Aves > Apterygiformes > Apterygidae > Apteryx > Apteryx rowi. The sequence goes on from NW_020447919.1 coordinate 716,453, forward strand.
CTCAGGGTGCTCTGTTGATATTTGGGAAGACAATGCCATTGTCCAAGAGCATGCAGTTAATTGCCATGCCAGGGAGATAAGCGGATGAGAGAGCACAAGGAACTGAGAAGATGCAGCAGTCCTAGAGTGTCATGCAGCTCTGCAGTCAGATTAGTATGTGACCTGAAACTATCAAACCATCTTCAGAAGTTTTGGGTTTGACTGGTATCGAGAAAACCGTGTGGAATTGGACCTGTGAAATGCAGGTAGAAGTAGTCACCTCACAGGCGAATGTGATAATTAATCAGGGCGTGTGAAACACTCGGGATCTGGGTGKCAGAACTCTGCAAAAGGCATAAGAATGCCAGCAACAGCAATAGGAACAGTAAAATAATAGCAACAACCAGAAAAGAATAATATCAGGGTTTTAAAAATGATTTTCTTACTGTTTTCTCACCAATAAAAATTGGCCAGGTTTCACTTTATAATTGCATTATAAATATTTTGGAATGATTTTTTATTTCGTATACATTTCTCCAAACTAATGCAATTTGGAGCTTTCTAAACTGCAGTTTTAACAGTTTCATGAATTTCCTTACATTAGAACACACAGTTTTCACATTTTAAAATTTCTTTCTTCATGTGTGTTTGCTATTTTGGAAAAAAAAATCACCAAAAGCAAAATCTGAAACTCAGGAGGTGGCTAAAAGCAAATATCATTTTTCCCTCCGGAAGTCTAATGGAAATTTCTCTCATCATAAGCCTAACATGAGCAGTAGTGTTGAGGGCTAGTGTTAAAATTCATCCCTATTCAAGTGGTTGGGCTATGGCCCAAGCAACACTCATTTTAGCTCTATTTTGTGGGCTTGTATAAGATTTCTTGTGGTGTGTAAGTGGCCTTTGTATAGAGTATCAGTCTGTAGACAGTTCCTCTTACTCTCTTTTACTTACAGCTAGGTTGTGGTTTATTTTAACATGCAAGATCCATTGTATGTTTTTATTTCTGCGAACCAAAATCATTCTCTATTAGGGAGACTGGAAAACATATGCAGTCAAAATATGGGCTTCTTCCCTCTTTACCATGAAAAGCTCCTGTATTCAAATCACATAATCAGGGGGTAGGGATTCCTACTGGCAGAGCAGTTACCATAATGCTTTCTGAAATGTCCGCTTAGTCCATATGTGCCGATTTTCATTGAAACAAGCCTCGGTTTTGAAAAGGGGACTTGACTTGTCTGTCAGAGCTCCAAATCTGAGGCATTAAACTCCCATTGCTTTCGACATAAATATTTTTAGCATCTCTGCTTCCTTACCGCAGTGCTCCCGAAAATGTTGTCTTTTGGTGCTCCGTTCTAGAAAGAATTTTCGTTTTCAGAGGGTTGATTTTGACCGCAAGCTGCTTCCCTTTCGTGGATGCGCCTTCCTTGGTGGGAAACGCACCCGCTCCTCTCCCTGCCCGGCTGCCCCTGCCCTCAGCCACAGCACGGGCACCCTCAGAGGAGCAGTTGGCGTGCTGGCACCCTTCTCTGCTGTCTGCCTCTGTACCAGTCAAATATGATTTTTTGCTTAATGCAGGAAATCATCAATTTCTTCTCAGTGCATTCATTTCAGCCTGTCCAGTCTCAGGACTGGTATGCAAACCTCAAAAGTTAATCTGAGCAAGCATTTTAACTGTCAATCCTATGCCATGCGAACTAGCAGGAGGCTGAAGTACTCAGAGCATGCCCACATAAATAGGGCTGCTTTAGGAAAATCTGAATCAGCTCCCATATTGCCGCCCTCCAGGAAAAGTCTGGTTTCACTTTCTGACCGCCCCGTAAGCAGCTTGTGCGTCTATCAGCGCGGCACGGCCAGAGGGCTGCGCCGGCAAGTCCCACACGCTTTGTCCCTGTGGACATTTCTGCAGCTCCACAATACAGTGAAGGAATTTCATATTTCTGTTCATTTTGCTTCCATCTTTGTTTCTTAGTCTTCTCACAAGAAAAGTCGGAAAAGTAACAGGGCTAACCCAATGTGACACTGTTGCTTTTTACAGTGTTTTATTTTGTCATGCATCGGTGGCAACGCTGCTTCTCTGCAAGCAATCTGCATTTTTGTCACTGTCTGAGATTGGAACCATATTGTCTCCTTGCTCACAGTTACAGACTTAATATGTGGGCACAAAGTGTGGAGCCACTCCTGCATTCGCTGTGCCTCAAAACGCACCCTGCCATCAGAGAACAAACTGTGGCATAGAAAGCACAAGAAAGTGAGGATGTTTATAATATGAGAATGGTTCTTATTTTGTTCATTCTGGCATAGAAAACTAAAAATATATAGGAAATTGTCTTTTCTGTTTAGGATCAGATTTGCTTTTGAAAAAGTACAACTAACTTTGTAAACATTAAAATAGAAGCAATAAAGATGTGAAATTTCACACAAGGGATCTACAATGTCTGTGTAATTATAAGCATATGGTTACTTTACATGAGGTCTCTGTTATACTTTTATTTACTGGTGCTTTGGGAAAACAGAGGTTCTCAAATTCAGTGTTTATTTACATGTATAGGGAATGTCACAGTCCCCATTAACCTGTCATAATCTGTATTTCTGTTTCAGAGCACCAGCTATATAAACTGAACCACCAGTTTTGCTATCATTTATAATTTGCTCAGCTACACTGCTAACTCAGACAATTTCTGTTGTTTCTGAATAATGTATATCCTGCTGCCAGTTGCAGAACGGGACCGACTTATTGACTCAGTGCCTGAACAGCTCCGCAGAACTCATTTCAGCTGTTGGGGGGCTCAAAAGCAAAAGGCTATTGCTTTGATTCAGTTTTTTCCATTCTGAAGAGTTTGGTGGCACTTTAATTTATTGTATTCTTTTTAATCTGCCGTTCCATAAGCTGTGAATCCAGCCCTGGAGGGTACTTGGCATTTTTTCTTTGGTAGTGAGTATCCACAATTCCTATTTTTGGACACAAAAGGACCTCAGCCTTGGTGGGATCCAGCCCTCTATTTGTGGGCTGAATTTTGCTATTTTTTATCTTTAATACTTAGTGACCATACATCTGTTCCTTGCTTCAGTGCAATGAGTGCAGGAACCAATATATGAGTAGTAACTTCTCATTTTAGAAAAAATGTGAAGTAATTTCCAGGCATTTCTTGCATTTTTCCATTTTACATAAGGTTACTTACACTTCTGATAAGTTATATTTAACTGTGGAGCTTTTCATTTTGTTTTGTGAAGATCCCCGGCAAGGCTTCCAGCTTTGGCTTCGCTCAGGCGAGTGCTATGAAATGATGTTCGCTGTCCTGCGTGATCCCAACCACATATTGTGCCTACAGAATAACAGGGACATACAACACATTTCTTTTTAAAAAAGATGAGGGAGTCCTTCCAAAGAACTGCATCATCACAGTTTGGTCTAGCAGCGCAAAGGAATTTATTTGCATTCTTTGATTTTTTTACAATCCTTTTCTCGCTCCTCTAGTTTGCCCTGCTTCTCTCTCGTCTCTTCAGCACTGCAGAGGCATTTTGAGCACAGCAACTGAGTTTTCACGCAGGCCCTGCCTATGCTGAGACTTCAAGACATCTCACTTATTGTCCTGGGACCAGATGGCAGCAGTTGGCATGCAGGAGAGGACCTTGCCTGGGAGCCCGAAGATGTGGGTACCAATCTCATCGGTGAGCATGCTACCTCCGCAGTTTCACTCCATCCCTCTGTGCCACTATTTCCACTTCATTCCTTGTTTCAATTTCCAGTTCTTCAGGACAGGGGCTGGTTCCCACCATACCACTGCTATTTAATTTTGTTCTGGTAGGGAAAATTTGATTTTTCCTTACATTCGCTCAGCTGGAAGCAGTCCACCAGCACCAGCTCTGCTGAGCCCCCTGCGTGCTGTTCGCTGCCTTCCTGGGCAGGAACCTCAGCGATGGTCAGCAGCAGTTTCCACGAGGACCAGAAGCATGGTAAGAAATACCGTTTGCAGCCACGTAGGGGACAGAACAAGTCTGGCTGTACCCAGACCCAGAGCAGAGCGTGCCAACCAAGCAGCCCCCCGCAAAGGTCTCAAAGGAGACCTACTCCTGGCAGGTGCCTGGTTCAAGTGCAAAATTCATGTTGACCCTTGTAAAGCTTTTAGTGTCAGAAGGAGCCATGCTGCGGTGGACACTGCGTGGTCCCTCAGCAGGGGCCATGCCTGTTCTGCAGCACTTGCACCCCAAGAGGGGAAGGGAAGGCGCAAGGGAAGTATGATGGTGACATCTGTCCTGTTAATTCCACTTTTTTTCCTGTTTTGTATTTTGGTGGGTTTACGGTGAAGAGAGTGAACTGCCAAGGGGAAGAGAATTGGGATCGAGGAAGGAGAGGAGAAGACAGAGTGCACAGGGCTTGGCTGGCAGTGTTTTTAAATCAAAAGGTTAGCCATCAGCTGGATTTTCCCTGCTGTTGAGAAGATTAGTAAATAGATGGATGCCCTGGGTGAAATCAACTCCATCTCAGAAAACATCCCCACAAGCTTAAAATGCTCCTTTGCCTTTGCCTTCCTCTTTTTTTTTTTTTTTAAGATGTTTCCAAAAATAAAGCCATTTTTCTCCTCCCCGATACAGAGTGAGAGACCGACACAACCTGGAAAAGCTGCTGACTCTGCCCGGGGAAACATCCAGCCTGCCTGTCGGAGGGACAGCCTGCAGCGCGGCCCCACCATGCCCTGCCTGCTGCAAAGCGTTTTCCTCGCGCCGAGGTGAGGGGTGTCCCATCCTGCGCCAGGCGCAGTGTCCCCATTCTGCCTCAGTCCCAAATTAATTTGGTTATTTAGCTGAGTTAAAGATGATGAAACAAGTAGTAAGATGTTATTATTAGAGGCTTCCTATTAAACTATCGCTATAAATGCTGGCACAGGGAGGATACGGCTTCCTCGAGTTAAGCATGTTAACAGCTAATGTTTCCTTAAACATTGTCCGCAAAATGCACTGGCTGACCAAAATGTTTATCAGCGCTACCTCTTATGAAACCAGACCAGTTTATTTTAAGTTACTCTGACTGCTTTGTATTTAGTGCAGTAATGTGGTTACCTTTTACATAAAACTGCATCGTTAAATAGATTCCCCAAATGAATTTCAACACCACAAAGGCAATTTTAATACAAAAGAATGCCAAGGCTCAAAGGGAAGCATTCACAAGTCAGAGAACAGCAAAAATTTCTATCCAATAACATATTTCGATTTCTGTGCAGTTTAATCTTAATTCTGGATTCCCTTGCTTGCAATGCGTGTTCTGGGATTAATTAAATCAGCCAGTCTGATCTGTGAGCTACCGATACCTCCTCTCAGCCTTAATTCTTTCTTAATGTAGGATCTTTTTCTATATATAGGAGCACTGGTAGCAAGCCAGAAAAATGCCAGCGTGCCGTAGCACAGTTCTGGAACCAGCGTAAGAACAAAGAGCTGGAAACCAGAACTGTGTGTTGGGGCCGCCACTCCTCCTCGCCCATGCCAGCACCGCGCTGGTACAGGCACTTGCGCTCCCGCTCCTCCTACCACCACGTGCGGCTGCTGCTATGGCCAAATGCCAGCGAGGCAGGAGGGAAAGGTGAATGGCAGTGAACTAAAAGTATTAGTCCCTTTAAAAACAGAAAAAGAGGGCACTGCTTTTATCCTTGGCATTTTATCAATGTCAATCAAACAGCAAGAGAGTCCTCTAGAAAAGCCAGACTGAAACCAGACAGTGTAGATAACAGTGCACGTACTCACAGCAGATGAAATAAAGAATACATGTGCTATACTTTGGGAGGTGCTGGTTTGCCTCTGAATTTCCAAAGTCTAGAAAGATTTATTCATTTTGGGCCTGAGCCCAAAACCATCTGAAGGCAAGGGGAGTCTTGGATGGGGCTGAGGTTAGACCTTTTTATGGCAGTGGTGTTCTACAGTTATCAGAAAATAGCTGCTTCTGCTCAGCCCACATCTCCTTCACATGTGGAAACGTGCAAATGTTGCTCTCGCTAATGTTAATGGGAATTATGGTTGCAGTTTAACTTCCTCGAATGCCAATGTATCCCACAGGTAATGGCCCATGTGTGGGTATAAGAATTAGTTCTTAAAGCTGCACACATTTCTCCTCTTTATAAAAGAAGACCAGGCACTCCATAACTACTAAGAACAGGCTGTCTGAAAGGTGTTTTATTAACTAAAGTTTGGAAAGAAAATGAARCTGAAAAGAATACGACTGCATATTAAACTACATGAAGTGGTCATGACAACTGGGGATCTCTGTATCATAAAATTTTAACAGCTGGATGCAATCAATGGGGATTTTCCATTTTTCTTTTTTGTTAAGCTTAAGAAAGAAAGAAAAAAAAGAAAAGATTCATTTTATTCAAGCAAGCTCTTTATTCAGTTCAGCTTTCTTTGCTGAATATCAGAAGTTGTCTTTACTTCTCTATAAATCTAAATATTGCCTGTGTTCTTACAGAGTAGTCCAGTTTCAGGGACAGGGGTTCTACAGCAGTCGGTGTTCAATATCCACAATAGCTGCATTAGAAGAAATGGAAACCAGAGAAATGTGCGTTACAGGGAAACTTTTCCTGCATGAATACAACTTTCAGATCTTACTGTTTAATTAATTGACATAGAATTTTGCTCCAACTTTTTGTGAAGTTTAATTTGTGCCTGAAATCCCACAGCATTTCTGCAGCAAAAGAATTAGGTTCCAAGGCAAGTCAATAGAAACACTTTACTGTTTGGAAGTACATCTTCTATTTCATCACATATAATCACAGCCTGGACTTTCCCTTATTATATTTATTTTGCTCTAGCACCACTTCCTTTTTGTTGATGTCAACACTCTCTTTTGAGATAGTTCAAAAAACTGAGCTTTATCAGAACTACAGAAAAGGAGAGTATTGGCAAAAAACGTAACGGGCTTCTTACCAAAAAAATTAATGCATATGTTTAGAAAATAAGGCCAGAATTGTATATAACTTACTGGAATCTTACTCCTTGATAGCTCCATTGAGGACTCCCTTATTCATTCAGGGAGTAACAAAACATTATTCAGCATAATTAAGTTTGATGGCTCTCAGTCTGACTTGTATGGATTTGCTAAGGCAGTCTTACAAACTAGCATCTTTCCTCATTTTGTTGTGATTTCCATGCTTGTTAAAATGTGAACTAACTTGAGATTTTTAACTTAATGTTCCACTGGTTACATTTTAATCACAGAATCACAGAATCACAGAATTGCTGAGGTTGGAAGGGACCTCTGGAGATCATCTAGTCCAACCCCCCTGCTCAAGCAGGGTCACCTAGAGCACATTGCACAGGATTGCATCCAGGCGCGTTTTGAATAT
>NW_020447919.1:726537-728513 GCF_003343035.1 Apteryx rowi
TGAGCAGTCTTTTGCCAACTACCCTGTCACTATAACTCTCCCCTTCCCCCATCTTTCCTAGTTTAAAGCCCTCCTTACCAGGTTGGCCAACCTGTTGGCAAAGACCCGCGTGCCCCGCCTCGTGARGTGGATCCCATCTCTYVCCATCAGTTGTCGATCTTCAAACAGGGTCCCATGGTTGTAGAAACCAAAACCCTGTTGCCAACACCAGCGGCGCAGCCAGTCGTTAACCTGGAAAGTCCGTCTCCTCCTCCTCTCATCCATCCCCCATTTTAATGTTTGTTTATTAAAATAATTTCACTTTTCATTTACTGATTCCCTGTGAAACCTCCAAAAGAAACAACATATCTGAAGAAAATCTGCTGCTCTCACTGTATTTTCAGTCCATCTAGAACCCACTTGTCTCAGAAGAAGTGAAAGGTTTTCCAGAGAAAAGGCTCAATTCTGGACAAAATCCTAAGCTCCAGTGTTGGGAACTGTGGATGCCCCTTTACCTTGGCCAGAGGACTCAGCACTGTGTGCTCATACTGAGGCTCAGAGTAATGCAGGATGGAGTATCAAACATCTGCTCTGGCACCATTTTATGGTAATTGCAAAAAGACCAAAAGTCAGCAGGAGAAGTTTTCACCTTCACTTTCCTAATTCCTTTTACAGGCTACCCTAAATCCTATTTTCTGTGTTTCTACCATGAAAGTCACTTGGAAACAGCTGTAGCAGGGTTCAAAGATGAAGGGCCAAAAGAAACATCAGCAGGTGGTGGTTGGAAAATGTCATGGACTATCCTTTGTCCGGGTGTCGAGGAAGGGAGAGGGGTGGCTTCAGAYGGAGACTTCACCATATCCATACCTCTGCTCTGCAGAGGAAAAGACTGGCTGGAACACGAAAAGCTGACTTGGACTCTGCAACTACTTGAGAGCTGGGACAGGGATCTGGTCTCTGAATTTGGGGGAATATATCTGAACGGTGACAGACTTCTGAACCATGCACTGATCTGTGCTTGTTTCAATATTAAATGTCTCTGAACTATAAGTGAGCTGTTGCTGAATGATACTCTGAAGATGCTGCTAGCATCTTGGACAGAGATTGGATTTCAGACTCACCAGCAATAAAATTATCATAAGGAAGACCCAAAAGACATATGCAGCCTTTTCTATAGAAAAACAATTCACAGTAGGATCAAACCACTGTGGCTGAATCAAGGTGATGTATTTTAGAGGTTAGTGCAAAGGACTAGGGAGAGAGAAAGGTTTTTCTTCTGCTCCACAACAAATTACTACCTCAGAGGGTGACTTGGGAAAATCACTTAGCTTTTTCATGCATCACTCAGAATTAATTAACAGAAACTAAGTGAAAAACCCAGGCAGCCTGTAAATAAACTGTCCTGGGATATATATTCAACTGAAAATAAGGATCATACTCTCATCTGATGTAAATCATCGGAGTCTCATGGACGCTAATGGGATAACACTGAATATGCTATGTAGGAACTGGCCTGTACAATGTTGCAATCAGAAACGCAAGGCCCACACGCTCCAGGCCAACTTTCTCCTAAGGGCAAGATGGTCCCTTACGCTGACGGGAGAACAGGTTAGCGGAGACAGGGCAATGGCTCTTCTCCCCTCATGTTTCTCCGCGAGTTTCCACCATGAACCTTGAGGGGCGACATCCCGCCTGCGAGAGGCCTGGCCAGCCCCATCTCCTGAACGCGGCCAGCGGCATGGGCTTGGGAAGCATGGCAGCGAGGGACGCAGGCCACATTCCCCGTGACCTCCAGGGAGCACCAGCCTCCTGCAGGCTCCCGGCCCGCAGGCCTGGCGGTGCCCAGGGGACTTGCGGGGGCAGTTCCCTGCCAGGCTGGGCGGAAAGCACTGTGCCCCCTCGGGGGGGCTATGCTGGTGACATCTCCACTGTCTGAACCATAGATGCTATTTAAAGTCCTTGTGGTTGCCTGGAGCATGGGTTTCATGAAAAAAAAA
>NW_020447919.1:728859-868547 GCF_003343035.1 Apteryx rowi
GAGGCAACGGGCACAACTGAAACACAGGAAGCTGCGCTTGAACACAAGAAAACCCTTCTTCACTGCCAGAGCTGCGTGGCTGTGGGCCGAGCCGCAGCTGCGCTGCCTTTGCACCTCCACCACCCTGCAGAGCATCGGTGCAGCGGGCACCTGCGGGGCCGCCCGCCCCCGGCGCACCCGGGCGGCCCCGTCTGCCGCCCCCGGTCCCCGCCATGAGCCCCCTGAGCCCCCTCGCCTCTGCCCTGCGCCGCAGCCCGGGTCTGGGGGAGGCGGCTCCCAGCTCCTCGGAGGCTTAGACCTTTCTCAGTGCGAGTGCTCGGTCCGCGGTTAAGCTGCAGGGATGTTACTAACAGTACCTAGTTTGGGGCGTTTAGAGGAGAGACACATTTGCTTTGGCAGGCCGCAGTGTTAAAGTCCACTTGCCCCTTTGAGCTGACCCAGGCACTACGCAGGCAACTCAGATAATAGTAGGGTGTGAACCCAGTAAAACAAGTCCCTTTTTTTCCCCTGGCAAACTGTTTTCCCATAGTTGCTTAACTGTACTCATTTGTTAAAGTGATTGTTTTTCATGTTATAAGTCCACTTCTGACATGCAAATATCCTAACACACAAGAATTAATTTGCTGAAATGCCTTGTGACATTTACATGGGTCTTTTTAAGCACAGTTCACTCAAATTTTTTATATTTCCTGGATTGGAACTGAATGAGCAAAACCTTGAAGTGTCCAGAGCCCACAAAAATCTCTTTGACCTGAGGTATGCTCCTTTCTGTGTTCAAAGAAACAGCCTGCAGAGTGATTTCTGTGTACGATACATGCCTTTTGCACTTCAAGGATAAAGCAGAGGTGACACAAGAGATATGAGGTGGGTACAAAGAGACTTCCAAGGTGAGGGAAGAAGAAGGTGGAATGTGGAAATGCTGGGCTGTCCCACCTGGATGCCACAAAAGCTGTCTCACAGCGCAGGGGAGTGATGAGATAAGGGGTTTTCCCAGAATAACGAGGAGGAGAAATACAAAGCTATGAAAATGGAAAGTTACTTTCCTACACAAAACATAAGTCCTGAATTTACGAAAAGTTTGGGCAAAACCAGTTCCATGTATTGGTTCATGGTCATTGTCATCCTGATGGGAGTGACAGCTACTCAAAGGACTCTTGTGGCCTTCATTGAAAGGGAAAGTACCCTGACAGAGATTAGAAACTCTCCAAAGATTCCTGCTTTTCCTTGAAGCTCACAGGACATCTTATAAACATTGCAAGAACTCTGCCTGGGATTACCAGCTCAGTGGTACCCTGTGAAATTATAAAGCCAGCATGAGCTTCAGCAGTGGTTCTGTAATGCTTACGGTATTGTTCCTAAACCTGTGAGTGAATATTCTCATAAGGCTGTGCTGGATTCAAAACCATCCTGTATGCGCCAATCACTCACCAGTGTCAGAAACACCACTCACACCTTTCCAGATCACCCTTTGTTGATGGTGTAAAGTGCTTAACTCTGAATAGTGGCAGATGCAGAGTCACACTACATTCATTTTTGCCACCCGTGCTAGGTAGCAATAACTTCCAGCAAACCACCGAGAAGCTAACATCTTAGACAGGCACTGTTAAGTCTAACAGAACCTATCTGTCTGCAAGAACTGTGTGATATATAGGCTTGGTATCCTAACAGGCTGTGAGACAAGGTGCATCTGCTTTGCGCCTATGCTTGCTCGGTGAGGACACAGGCACAGCAGTAAGGTTCGTTAGTGGCACCTGAACCCTGCTGTTCTGTATTTTCCAAACTTGGGAAAGATTTCTTCTTGATATAGAACATCCTTTTAATTATTTTTCTTTTCTATCATTCATGTATGTTTTGTCCTTTTAACTTACTGGTAAATTTTGCAGTCTGCTTTCCATTTTCAGTGTGTTTTGCCCATGAACTTAATCTTCTCATCAGATGTTCAGAGCTGCAGACACACTTGGAAAGCTTTCAGCTCACATGTGCTACCCCAGATCACACCTTTTCCTTGAGGAATTCCCAGGCTTTCAACTTGAGACTGTGATCTCGGTAAACCCTTGTCTGTGATGTCTGAATATTTGTAATGCTTCTCATTGCTCAGGATTTAGCAACATCCAAGTGCATGGGGCAGCTGGCTGTTCACAAGCAGAACGTGCCGTGCTTCCTTCAGCAAATCTTCACTACCTCTCTGGGCCTCATTCTGCGTCTTCCTTCTGGGACCCCTCCTGCTCACACAGGCAGTCTGTGAATGAGGATTAGTGGCAGAAAATTATGGCCCCATCAGAAGTCAACAGAAAACCTTCCACTGGCTTTTGCTGAGTCTACAATACATCTTCCACATGCACGTCCTACCCTGCTTCCCCCAGCAGCATCTGGACATCACAGCTTGACCCCCACTGAGGGGGGGTCACAGGCTTCTGCCTGTTACAACCTACAGCCCTGCATCCCGGATGCCACCTCCTGTCCTGCTATAGCCAGGCGGATAAGGCAAACTCTTGTTCAGCTGCCTGTGCTAGTGTCCTGCTGCATGCACCACAAGTGACTTTTGTTAGATGCAAGGAGTTGTGCTGCTGCTGACCTAGAAGGAATTTCTGTGTAGGAGCAGAAAAGCAATTCTCTTAAATGTACTCGCTCTGGGGATGAGAAAGAGAGATCTCGAAAATTGTGCCTGGACTACTCAATGCTTCTTAAGCTTTGGCGCAAGAGGAGGGAAAGCCTGGGAGTTCCAGTGAAAGAAAAAAACTCATGCTACATAAATAAGATTTAAGACTAATGGAGCTGTAAGAACAATAATTGCAGAACTACATGCTGGTAAATTTTTATCACACAATAATACATATGGCATCAGCAAAGAGAGTCTCTGATTTCTTTGCTTAAGCATATAAAGTACCACACATTTATAAAAGCACCATTCCTATTCTGTTATGCTGTTCGGAATGTGTTTGAAAAGCACATTAAAGTGTGGGGAAGTGTCCAAAAAAGTTGGATTGGTCTGTTTTATGACTGACAGGAAAGGCCAAGCAATTATCTGAACTCCTGATGGGACAATTTTGTTCAGATGTATTTTGGGGTCAGGAGGCAAGGATTTCATCAGAAAGAGTTCTTCAGATTATGAAACATACAGTGTGTCCAAAACAAGGTCTGAAGTTGATTAGACATAAGTATTCAAAGGGAAATGATTTACATGACAGCACTGAATGTATTGTCCTCTCAGTAAGATCTGACCCAGCAACACTGAGATAACTTATTTGTGAAACAGGACTTGTGGACCCAGCTAGAAGACTCTTTTTTTCATTTTAATGTTATGCAGGGAATTAGTGTATAAATCTTCATGAACCAGGTGAAAATGTAGGACCAGTTCCTCAGCTGGTCTAAATCAGCATAATTCTACCAACTACGCTGATTTACATCAACAGAAAACTGGGGACAGTTTCTAGACGACTAAAAGGCTTTCATGTGCTTTGAAAGAGCTGTGGTCTGGTTTCATAATTTCATTCTKCTTTACCCAGTTTCTAGGTAACCTCAATGGACAAGTGACCTGTGCATGGATTTCAGTGGAGCTCCTGCAAAATTACAGCAGTGTCTTTGCTTTGAGCATCCCTGTCACCTGTGAAAGGTAGGTTGCCCAGGCAGTGCCGGGTATTTCCCTCTGATACAGCACAGGGCACACACAGGCACAGCTTTGTCATGACCACTGGGCTGTCGCAGGGGAGTCCACTCAGAAACTGGGACAAAACCTAAAAGAGATGGCTCTGCTGTCATATGGGGGTTTTACACAACGGGCACACTGTGAACACCTGGGTTCGCACCAGCAGTCAGTGGGAGGACACTGGGTTCTGCCTGGCACAGCATTTCCCACTTTGATCCCACCGCTTGCTCATACTGCCTCTTCTTTATCACCAGGAATAGAGATCGTCTGTCTTCTTTGGTAAAGACTGCGTAGAAAATATTTTTTTAAATAACTTCTTTTCCTGCATTTTCTCCTCTTCCTTCTTTTTCCCATTCATATTTTTTATGCCAGTGCACAAAGCAAACTATTTGCAAGTGTTTTGTTCCTGGTGTGTTTAAAAGCTGTTATTGCTTTCAATGTCTTTTGCACTTTTGTCTTCAAATTCAGGCATGCATGCATATTTCATTGTGGAATATTTAGAATGGATTTTTAAAATTCAGACAGGTTTACTTTTGCAAGCTTTCTTCTTACAGGTGAGATCCCTTTCTCACACCTTCTTAGAGGGCTATGTAAAGGTTTCTCATGCTTTTAGCCAGACAGGCTTGATTTCTCTGGAAGATTTATTATGAGTTAAAACTTAATCAAGGAACCAAGAAAGATTCATTTTTCATGTAACTTGTACAGCATCATCACCTGAGAGACTCAGCTCTACTAAATCTTGTTGGCATACCATGAAGGGCAATCCCAAATTTTCATAGACTCCCCAAATGCAAACTGAAGGGATACACTGCTTTATGTCTCCTTCCAAGACGAAAAGAAATATGTTTGTGAAATAAACCCTTTATATGGTAATTTAATTTGTGGCAGATGTGCCCAGCAGCTATGACATCATCCCAAAGCAGGGCTTTTCTCCTTTTTCACTCCCCCCCACCAGCTTTACAGGAAAGATACAGAGCGTAAAGGGATTTATCAGGTATCTTATCATAAATGTGCTCTATATCCTGCAGTGCCTCTGTGAACTGGTTCTCATAGGTAAAAGCAGCTGTTACTCAAAATCAGCACAAATAAATAGGAAAAAAAGATTGTGCACAGGAAAGAAAGATTTGCCAGTAATCATGTATGTTGCGGAAAAGTGGAATAAAGTCAAATATACATCTCATTTGTCTTTAAACATGTGCTTTCTTTTGCTGTCAGAACTGTAGGTGAATTCACCTTCATCCAAAAGTGAATTCAGCTTGGATTTACCGGCAAGCAGTGCGGCTTGCAGTAAATCTGGAGAAACCATGTTTGGGAGATAAATCAAGCTCTAACATTTAATCCTTGGCAGCTCTGCTGAGACGGCCAACACAGTTGTAAAGTAATGTGCTTGTCATGGTGGTTTAGGTTCTCTGAACACCCCTCCTCAAAATCTCCACCCGCCACCAAATTCATTTAACACAAGCCATACAGTGGTCATTGGTGGGTGAAAGCCATCAGTCCATCGCATACAGGCTGCCCGAAGTGTGCGTAGGTGCCAGAAGTGAAGCACTTTGGGAACTTGAATGTGCCTAATGGCTACAGGCACCTTTTGGGATGAGATAACCCCAGGACGCAGGTAGACAATATCACAGTCTAGGGTCTAGTGGATTGTAGAGTCCAAAGTCCCAATTCAGTTGGGTTTTAGGTGGTCTAAAGGTGACCCTATTTCATAATTGAAAAAAAAAATTAGAAGCAAGAAACACAGGGCTTCAGGATGTGGAATGTGTAAAGACAAGGGAGGTTTGGGTAATTTTCCTCAGTCCATTGTATGCTACTGGGAAGCCCAGCACACTGGAAATCCCTTAACCTTTTCTGCTGTAGTCCCAGTGAACACACAGGTTTTTTCGCTTTGTGGGTTTTTTTTGTTTTTTTTTTTTGTTTTTTTGTGCTGAAGTCTTTAGGTTTGCACAGACCAGTGATGCCCAGCCTTTTGGCTAAAGCAGACAACCTATTTCTTGCAGGATCTTCTGAGAGCTACACATCCCTTTCCCTGTTCACCAGCCAGAATTATGCCTGTCATTAGACCAAAATCCAGGGATGTCTCCATGTGCGGCAGCTTTCTTGCCTGGTTGTATGAGGGGATGGTGAGATGCTCCTGTCCCCTCAGCCAGCGTCCATGTGTACACCTGTCTCTCCCAGCGTGCTCCCACCACATGATGGGAAACGCCTGTGCTTTCATCACCCAGAAAACACACGCTTGGTTGAGTGAGGGGGGACCAAGGTAGCAACAAGTATCACTCCTCACCTTGGGGGGCTTCCAGGGAGAAGAAGGTGGTACACGCTCATGCTAGGAAGGTGAGGCAAAACTCTTCATGTCCATAAAAATGGCAAATCTGCTTAAATGACCAAAAGGGAGGAAAAAAATGCTAACTGAAAAAAAATGTTAACTGCAGCACTCATTCTGTTTTGCTCTTTAAACGTCTGTAGCCAGCAATGATCAGAGTGAATGCCAGAAATATGAAAAGGTTGATAAAGGACAAGTGCCAGCAATATCCTTTTCACACTTGTTGCTGCTGAATCATACGTAACTCCACATAACCCCATTTGTGGGTGTGCAAGTCATTGCCAAGATACTGGAGTCTTTGGGCCAGCATTGGCTTTTGGAGCGCAAAGAGCTGCATTGATGCACTGAGGGAATGGAGGGGCAGAATTTATCCAAACATGACAAGAATAAGTGTATTTTGGGAAAAAAGGAAAAAAAGATCAGGATAAAATTAATTTTTACTGTAGTCACTGATGTCTTGGCTTTGTGAAAATTGTCTCAAGCCATTGCCTTTCCTTAGGCAGGTCAGTGGGCCAAATCCAATGATAAATACAAAACTCTGAGATCATTATTTCCTTCTTGGACTTTAACTGATGAAAAGTCCCATTCTGTTTGGCTGGGCTGCAGTCCAAAGCCCAGTGACCACCCTGCTGCAGCAAAATGCTGAAAAAGGGTATTCTTGAAAACCTAAAACATCATTTAAGCTTTTACTGATAGGAAAGAGATAAAGTCCACTGTGTCTCCTTCTTTAATTGTGTATGCCCTAGCATCATCTTCATCTAGGCTTGAAAACCTCTTGCTGTTTCATAGTGTAGCCATTTGGGATGCTTCGTCACACAGTAGATTTTTGCAGTAGGATTTCACTTTGGGAGCCAGGGTGGCAGTGTGGCTGTCCGCAGGCAGAGGGTAGGCAGAGCTGTGCAAGGTGCTCACACCTTCCTGCCCGTGCGTCACTGGCCTGTAGAAAGCGGGGATTTTGGTCCTGGCTGAAAGTCAGTGAGACCACACATTTCTGTGCTTTTCCAAAGTGTCCACTGAAGTCCAGGTTGAGAACATCATCTCTCTGCTGGTAGCGACATAAGTTGGACTGGATCTTAGCAAAACTAATGCTATGCTTCCATGAGTTTTAATCTGGGGCATAAATTCAGTGTATTTTCTGAGCAGTCTTAAACACTGATTTCCAAAGGTTCTTTATTTGCAAGCTTGAATATTTTAACATTAAACTCCACCTTACTTCTGATTTTAAGTTTGAGCATTTCAGGACAAAAAGCATCCCATGCCCCTTCAGTGTGTCCACCTCCACTGGAGTAGGTGAAACCTGCTTTTCACAAGAATTTCCAAGCACATTATGGCAAATTTCCCCAAACTTTCTGCAGCTGCGCTGGCAAGGGGCCAGCAAGCTGAAGGCAGTATCAAATTGAATATAAAGGTGCAATATACACAGCCCAGAGCTACCAGCATGAAAGGCTCTGCCCCAGACGCTGCAGCGGCTGAGCCCTCCAGGGCACAGAGCACGCGCTTGGCCCCATGGGCACCGGCCGCTTGCCCYGCTTTCACACCCCCGAGGAGTCTCCAGAGGACGAGGCACGGTGGCCTTCATGGGGGATGACACTGACCCCCGGGTTGCTYTGCACTGCCATGAGGCCGATGTGAAGGATGGTTCATCAGACTGGGAGAAAGAAATCCTCCCACCGCTGGTCTGTGAGGTGCTGCCAGGACTATTTGGGCAGCCTCTCTGCTTCTGTTGCCCCCCTCTTCTGCCCAAGGCAGGATGTGCCCAGAGCCACCACTCCACGTTTGCAGCTGGCCCTTCCTTCATTTTGGCTCTCTCTCGCCAGGGAGCAGCCACTGAACAAGGACACTGGCGGTTCGTACCCACTCCATGCATGAACATCCCTGTGGTTTCAATCATTCACAGCACTTGCTTGCATAGCTTGTGTCTGAACCACAGACAGCATGGCAAGAAGAGATGTTAGACTTACGTAATTCTCCCAAGTCAAAGAGGAAGGGTCAGTGCTGTGGATATTGAGGTGGGGAGCAGGCAGAAATAATTATGATGCCTCGCTGCCCGGTGACACTGAGCACATGTCAAGAAATTCCACAGAAGGGCTGCTTTAACTTAGCCAATAGCTTCTTCCAGTCTCAGAAATCACTTAGAAAAATTTAAAAAATCAAAATGGGGATCAAAAATTAGTTTCTGTTGTGGAGAGCAACAAAACCTTGGCACTCCTGGAAAGGCTTCTTGAAGTTTGCCTTTGAGGAGCACAGCCAAGCTTCTGCCATGCTCTCCTGGGAATGGTTTCCTTTTCCCTCTCGGATTCTCCACCAAAGGAGGGTTTCTGTGGGCTTTGCTTGCCTGCAGCAGCAACCGTTCTTGTTCCGGGTAAAATGATGCCTCCCTATTCTCTGACTTCCCTGCAAGGGCTGGGTGGAAATCCTAATCAGGACTCTGGTCAAGGAGAATGATTTTTACCTTGAAATGGAAATAATATTACATTCTTCAGCTTTTCCAGGGCTGTAGGTGCTACTGCTGTCATTACTGACTGTCAGAGGTCTTTTTCAGTTCAGAGCGAGTGGTGGATTCACCCAGATGCTGATGCAAGGTAAGAGCATGAGCCTTGGGACATGTCGCTGGCTGTGAGGGACACTAATTAGTTCTCCTCCTTTTCTTATCCGTTTACTTGGATATTTGGTAGCAATATTACAGACTCACGATTGTTACAAACTCCGGCATAAGACTTCTCATTTATCAGCAGCAAAAGCCTGTACTTATGATGCATTTTTTAATGCAATTTTACAACAACAGTCACCAAAGACTTCCCTGCCCCAAATTTATGCTTTGTTACTGTTTGGGCAGCTTTTTCTTTATTGTCTAGAGAGCAGGAATTCTCCCCCTCACAGTCTGGCACTGCATGGTCAAGGCAAATCCATTACAGAAGGACAAGGATGTTTCCTTTCTCTTGGTGATAAGCAGGAAGCAGCAACTCATATCTTGACTATAGAGGGGCTTTTGAATCTGTTCCCGTGACATTCTCATAAGCCCATCTGGGGAAATATAGGCCATATGAAATCATTAGTCAGAGGGTGCACAGGTGATTGAAAAACATGCTGAATTTATCATGGTTTACCATAAGACTGAAAATTCTTTTTTAATGGGGTCACCTAGGGTCCGTTCAGGGTCTATTTCTGTTTGATATTTTCATTAATAACTTGGATAATGGAATAAAGTATGCTTATATAATCTGCCCATCACACTAAGCCAGGTGGATTGTAAGCCTATTGGGGCCCAAGATTAAAATTCAGAATAGCTACGAAAAATCGGAGAGGTTTTCCAGAATCAACAAATGGAAGCAAATAAAGACACGTGCAGAGTGCGAGCAGGTCAAAAGGACTTCTGTTGAAACGGGGAGCGAGTGACCAGACAGCAGAAAGGACCTGGCAGCTAATGAGGAATAACCACAGAGTGGGGGAGCACCGTGGAAGGTCCCTGGTGTGCCCATGGGGACAGGCAAGACAGGCCTGGGAGGTGACGGCTCTGCTCCACATGGCATTGGGAAAGTCTCAGCTGGAGYGCAGTGTCCCATGCTGGGCATCACCTTTTAAGAAAGATGTAAACAAAATAGAGAGCCCCGAGAGACCAACAAGAGTGATAAGAGGGTTATAAAACCTGACCTGTGAGGAGA
This sequence comes from Apteryx rowi, assembly GCF_003343035.1. NCBI lineage: Eukaryota > Metazoa > Chordata > Aves > Apterygiformes > Apterygidae > Apteryx > Apteryx rowi. The sequence goes on from NW_020447919.1 coordinate 738,491, forward strand.
GGTTGAAAAAACTTGGGGTTGTTTAGTCTAGAGAAGAGAAGATGGATGGGACTGGAGGGAGCAGGGTAACAGTCYTCAAAGACTATTGTAAAGAGGATGAAAATCAGTTGTCTTGAGGTTCACTGAGAGCGGGACAAGGAATGATAGGTTTAATTTGAAGCCAGGGAGATTTAGACTAGATATTAGGACAAACTTTCCAGCTCTAAGCAAAGATAAGCTCRGGAACAGGCTACCTATGCAGGTTGGGGAAGCACGGTCATTACGGGTTTTTAAGAACAGATTAGAGAAACATCTGTCAGGGATGGTCTATTATAGCCAGTCTCACCTCAGTACCAGGGAACAAACCATACCGCCCTATATTGCTGGGATTTTCTTTGCTTTATTTTTCCCTGCGGTAGCTTCTTGGAGCTCCCCAGAAGCTGAGGGAGCCGTGTCGACAGCTGTTGGTCTGGTAGTCAGGAGGCAGAGCAACTCTGGTGGGAGGAAAACACAAACATATACCTGGGACGTGAGTAACGTGGCCACACTGTAGGGCTGGTACTTACACAGCATTATCCATAGCTGAGTTGCTCCATTTCCAGATGGGCAGAGCATCATTTAACCTCAAGTTGTACTTTAGCTTCCTCRCTCGCTGGGATCCTTCCTTAAAAGACCTGCTAAGATACTTGAAGGCAGTGATGAAGTTCTTGTCTCAAGCCTCCTTACTAAAGTTTAAGCAGGTTTGGTGCTTGGAGGCTGCTCTCACAGGAACAATCTGATTGTAGGACTGAGGTTATAAACTAAATCAATCTCCRCAACACTGTTCCAAAGTTAAGCGCTAAAAAGTAAAATATCAAACCAGCAAGTGGTAAAGGCAACCATACTGCTTTGTAAATCAAAATAATTGTACACGGGTAACTCACTGTATTCCTATTACCCTACTTATTTCAGTGTGATATGGCCTGTGATAAAACGTACTTTAAAAAGCAACACAGTTAAACAAGACATGCAATCTGTTTATTATTATACAGTCTGCCCTCAGCTGTGAATCAGTGCCTCTTCACTGTGACGGTCCTGGATTATTTAAGTGCATAGGTCTGTGTTCTAGGAAACAGTAAAAATTGTCTACTCGATAAATAATTGCTTCTTCTTTAGAAGCACTTGTTATCACCTCCTAGTACCAAATGTTTTTAGTAATAGCAAAGTATCTTCTTTTCAGCTCCCTTGAGACATCTGCTCTCCATATGGTGGACTTGCCTCTGCTTACACAGCCTGTTTCTGGGAAGGAGCACTCCCAATATGACAAATTGGAATTATTTCCAGGTCTTCACACACTTCATTAGTTCCTGACTCATGTAATTGAGCTTAACAAATTTTGCACAATTGTACATTTTTTAATCCCTCTTGCCTATGAAATTTTTGTCATATTGCTTCTGCTGTCAACAAGCTGCCCTCCCGGTATCAACGCAAGGTTGTCCACAGCAGAGAGCCACTTACGAGACACCGCTGGTGCTGAGCCCRCCTAAGGTATATTCACTTCATACAGCTTTGGGCTCTACTTCAGCCCCTACAGATATCTAAAACAAAACTGCCGCTGATCCCAAGGAGATGGGACGGCCTTTATTATGTGGCTGTGGGGCCAAAAGCTTTCCAGAGTCGTCCCTCGATAAGTGAGGGGCTCCAGAGAGAGCTGTAGGTGTGAATGAACCAGAACGATAAAACCGAGTTGTTCCAGATGGCAGAAGAGATGGCTTTCGTGCTGAGCACAGGACAGTGAGGAATTTTGTGTCAGCAGCGCGCTAGGAGGTGGCGGGGAGAAAGCCCTGGCAATGCGGGGGAGCAGCCCAGGCTGGGCTGTGAACGAGGGGCCTGATTTGGCCCCATGGCTCCTTACCCCCAGCGTCACTTTTCCGTTCTGCTTTCCAGACCTGCTGAGCGCCTCTACTCCTGTTCGGAAACCCACGGGAAGCAGCAGGTCACACCATGTTGGTCGCAACTTGGAGGGGCCATCCTCAGCACCGCTGCTCAGGCGACAAAAACAGGGCCACCACATCGCTATGGGGCACATTGGCTGCTTTCTGAGGTTTCTAACCCTCRTTCCACGGAGTGAAGACTCATTCTGCAATCACACGGACGGAGAGGCAGCTACGGTTTTTGGCTGGGCAGTGAATGCCAGAGTATGGATCAAGAGATACAAAGCAATCACTCACGTTTGTGTGTGTGCACATATCTACAGTTACCCTCTTATTCCCTGTTGTGCTCTATGGTATGTGTACTCTGATCTCACACCATAAAACACATGCACTGTTCAAATATATTTCCTCATGCCTTACTAAAGGAACTGTCAGTTTGAATCTTGATAGAAGTTGTTACAGCAAAAAAGAGACAAGGAGCACTGTCAGTAATTCATTCAGCAGAACAAAATGATATTGCAAATAACAGTGGAGGAAATCCACAACACTGATATTTTAAGGGCAAGTCCTCCATAGAGGATTAGGAGAGAGTGTTGAATATTAATGCTTTTGACTCTTAATATTTGCATATTTTAATAACAGTCAAAGCATTCATTCTCCTTCCATGCTTACAGAAATCGAGGAACTGCCATACACACACATGCAAAAACTATGTGAGGAGAGCAGGACCAAAGCCCCGCTGAGCTGCAGAGAAGCGGGTAGCCTTCCTCATCAGAGCGTTATGACATGCTGACCCCTCAGGGCACCGTCAATCTTACACCATACTTAATCAGTTGTGATTTTGTTTTGAAAAATTAATGCTTTAAACTTTCCGCACACTATTGTTTCCGAGATCTATAGCTAAACCTCCAAGGATATAATGTGTGGCCATCAGAAAGGCATCTAGCCACACTATCTCTTTTATAGTGCATATTAATTCCTACTTAATTAGAAATAATAGAAGAGAAGTTGATTATTTTAGCAGCTGAGTGACACATATGAAATACCTGGAGGAAAAAAAAAAGTAGTCTAGATCCTACTGAAAATACTGTGGAAAAAGTAAAAGCAGAGGAACCAGGGTGAAAAATAAAACCTGTGAAGAAAACAATGTTTCTAGATTTTTGGTTAGTAGGAAACTGACATACCTGTCTTTTTAGCCCTGAAGTAAAATATATGGAATAAAGAGTTCATTTCTTGCAAATTAAAATAATATGTGGGCTTACTCTTTTGAGACATTTCAGAGATCTGTGTTTTATGGATATGCAAATAATTTCTACTTATAAACTAGTGAATAGAGCACATTTAGGAAGCATGTTATTGCTTAGTTTCTGCATGTAAGACAATTTCTGTAGCTAAATAATGTTAAACGTATTAGTAATTCATTGCATCATTAAGGACCTAAAGGGCAAAGATGTGTCAAATTCAGTACACTGCTTTGTCTCAACTTTTCCTACGTGCAAGGTTACAGCAGGACAGTTCAGTGACAAGTTCCCAATTACTGAGGCACTGCCAACATTTTCTTAATGGGATTAAATTGTGCCTTGTTACTTTACAAAGACATATTTTAAGTATGCTTGGACATTCATTTAAAGTATAATTCTCTTTAGCTGAATTATTATCCTGGATTTGTGAATAGTAAAGTCTTTATTTCATACTTGCTTCAATTCTTCTACTAGAATTTATCCAATTATTGATAGAGGTATTAATAGAAGGGAGAAACAGAATGGATCTTTTAAAAGTTTTCCCTTACTGTTAGTATCTCTGTCAATAATTGAATAAATTCTGGGAGAAGAATTGCAGCATCTTGACATATGAATAATTCAAAAAAATATGACACCGATAAGCCAGTGTACGGAGAAACTATTCTGCGATAGACATTGTGCCTTGCAGAACTACAGGGTGAAGTTTATAGAGAGCAGCAATACTAACCACATCTGAAACAAGGACCAGGCTGGCCAGGGACGCTGCTCAAAGGCTGCGATGGGAAGAGGGGAGGCAGAGGACCTCTGCCAGAGGAGGCTACTGGCATTTTTCTGAGCAGACAATAGAAYGGCAGGGATCATGCCAAACAAAATCATTCTTGGTCGTGATACAGAGGGTAGCCACAGCCTCAACACACCAAACATGCTGGAAATACTTCTTTTTGCTGCAAATTCTAAATTTAATTGCAGCTAAATGGTAGATTTTTCCTTCACTTGAAGCAGGTTGGACAGGCATCTACAGCAAGCTCAGCTTTAGTTGGCTCCTTTCTCRCCTGCTCACCCCTCTCCCCATGAAAGCAGCAGCTCAGTTCCTCAGCGTAGCACTGCATAGCCCATTTTTTCTTGCGTCACTGAGCAGCTTTAGCTTGGCACCAGAGCTCTAGTCTTGTATGAGCACAGCAGATACAGCAACTTGGCTGCAAAGACTGTCTTTAAGGTCTCATATAAAAGTTTGTTCACTGTTCCCCTTAAGCCCATGTAAAAAGTTTGCTGACCAAGAGGGCCACCTCCTTGTTCCTCCACCCCAGGCTCCGCAGTCCCCCTTCCTCCTGGCACTCGGACTAGCACCTGGCCTGGATGGAAATACATGGCCCAAAGCAGGAAGGATCCCCAGTTATGGAGGCAGTGGAGACTTTAATCGGCTTAAGCAAATACGTGCAACATAGCCCGGTTCAGAAGTGGGGGGAAATCGGAGTGTATTGATTAGAGGTGCCCAGGGACCTCCCAGATGGCTGGTGCCCACGCAGGCCTCAGCCAGCAGCCCTGCAGACACCTGTGTGTCCAGAGCTGTGCCATGCTAGGAACTGGCAGCACACTAGAGCTTTATGATACCTGCAGTCTTTATAAATACTGTGCGGTAGGGCAATATTTGTAATAACACACCCACGAGTTCTTCTTACAGAGTTATTAACCATTATAAATGTACTTTAGAATGTTTTTTGAAAATTCAGCACTCAGGATGAACATGTCAAGAGTGGGAGTCTACACCATTTTGTTTTTGTTATTGTTCAGTAAAGTCCTTCACTTGCTTAAACATTGATTTATTCAAGACTTTATTCTGATCTTATTTCACAGCTATATAATTCCACTCCTGTGAATTTACCCTGAATGACTTTTAAATACAGTGCATAAATGTGGGAAAATTAGGAGGATCACCAAAACATGCATGGGAAGAACATTCATATATTTGATTTTGATGTAGATGGTAGAGCATAAAACCTGATTCTCCTCTTCAGAAGAGTGGTAGAGCCCAGGAGTGAGTATATTGCAGTTATACTGGTAAAAATTAGAACATAATTAAGACTACAGTTTCTATTAAAAATTGGTGTTTTCTGTTTTTCTTGTTTTATACTGAAAGCTTTTACGTTTCTGTGTGTTATCACCAAGCGCAAGCATAGGTGGCTGTGTTTTCTAACAGATATAATTAAGAAGAGTCACGCAGTTGCGCCCCATAAAGGGGCATACTAATGAGGTCTGCGCTTCTAACAATGCCTGCACTACCTCCAACGCAAAAGCCACTATTGGTCAAATTAAAACAAATTATGGCAAAAATTAAAACATTTATATTTTAACATCTCCAGACTTTATTAGGTGTTCTTTATACAGTCATCTGGTATGTTTAAAGAGTGAGCAATCATATAAAAGGAAATATGGTCATAACTGATTGAAGTAATAAAACCCTGAAACTAAATAACATCTCATAACTCATTACACAGCATATATTAGATTTCATTACATCAGTATATGACTTAGTAGAAAATTCTCCWGATAGCCATAAACCTCTAAAGTGTTGTCATCCTGAAGAATGAAATTAAAAAAGAGAAGACGACAATGCCAGGATACTTTGGTAGTGCCTTGTAATGTTATAACATAGCCCCACCTGGCGTCAGTGTGAGCTGGCCTAGATGGGCCTATGGCAGCACCAAGCCCAGCAATGTTTTTCTCTGCTGCTGCTATCTAACCCAGTATGAACCTGCCTGTTTTTAAGCTGAAGCACCAGGAAGAGGACTCAGTTACTAACGGTTCATTTATGTTTAACCAACCTGCTTCATCACCCCCCACGTGCCACCACTGCTGAAGCTGCATTCGACTCTGGTGGTGGGAAGGTCCCGAGAGGACGATGAGCAGAGTACCCATATAGACCTATGCACCTATATACCCATACACACCCATATACACCAATACAACTCCCAGGTGCAAACCCTGCTCCACCATCGCCTCTCTTCAGTGGATGTAAGCAAGGCTGTTTAGGTGAATCCCAATAATGCAGTAAAATGGAATAAAACCCAAAGCCCTGGGCTAGTTGCCTATATTTACTCTCCCGCAGTACCTGGGGAGAGTTAGTTACTTCGGGTTCTCACAGTCTCTGACAGATTTAGCCAAGGTATCTGAGGAGGTTGCTGCCCCGGCCGTCCTCCTTGCCCCTGCCAGAGGTTATGTCATCCACAGCAGCATGGTGGCATTTCCAATTTTCACCCGCCACTATTCACAGCCTGACATACTCCTGGAAGCTGGCTGATGTAAGACAGTAGCTCAGCTGGGTGCCCTGGCCTGCAGGAAGGCAGATGGCCACCTGCCTCCCTGGGAGGCTGAAGGGCAAATGGCTTGGGGCAGTAACGCCACTGCTGAATGCAGCTGGGGACCGCTGGCCTTTGGTGGGGGATCATGGAGAGCCAGCACCCTGACCTGGGCTATGCGATGGGAAACGCCAGGCACAGGCACTTTCCAGAATCCTCCCTTGTTCTGAGGCTTGAGCAGCTCCCAACCCTTGCCTCGGGACCTGCCATACTCTGCTCCGTGGGGCGGGCGGCACTTCCCTCTCCCCCAGCAAGGAGATGCCACCTTTTCAAGCAGCCCTATGCTCTTCGCACAGGGGATCACCCCACAGCCAGCCCTCAAGCAGGGCATCATAGCTGCAGGGAACAGCTGAGCTTGGGCATAAGGTAGGATCAACCATGTCACTATCTTGGCAAAGCCAGGCATAAGCAGAGGTGGTCACTGCTCTGGGTATCAGTTATAAACAGTGGATCTTCTATCGCATACCCCAGAAGGCTTTTATATTTCTTTCTTTGAAAACAAACCTCTCCTCCTTCATTTAACAGTTTATAATTACACCAAGCAACTGATCCGCAATTGTGCTGTTTGCAACATCTGGGAGATCTTAAGGCAGATCCTAATCCAAGTTGCACTGATGTAATTGTTTTGCTGGGTGAAGGATGATAACTCTCCCCACATGTGTTTATACTCCTTCAGAATAATCCAAAAATTTTTTTTTTTTGATGATCACTTATGTCAACACATGCTTTATTGTATCCTAGGTGTTTTTAAAGTGCTGGATGGAAGCAGCTGGAAGAGAAGTTCCCTTTCAAAGCATACTCCCTCATATTCCTTTTGAAATAGCCTGTTAATTCACTATAAAATTCCTGTTTTGAAGGTGTCCAGCCACAGAGCATATCCAATGGGTTAGAAATAGGTATTAAAAGCTAAGCATAAAAACAAAGCAAAGAAATCCCCCAAAGCTTTAGGGGCAGAGACAGCTACACCCCTCCTTTCCATAAGAAAGGGGCAGGGGCCTGCAATCACTTAAGAACAAGGCTGTGCAAAGCCAGGCACTCTGTACCCCAAACTGTGTGCCAAAAACCAGCACTGGGGAGGGGCTGCAAACAGATTGCTACCCACAAACAATCCAGCAGAAGGCAATGGTCCCAGCAGATGAAGTCCTCAAGTCTTGGACAACAAATGGGCCAGATAATGATGATCATYGGTGTAAGCCAGGTGACCCTGGGCCACCATAAACAAACATTAAACTACAAATACGAAGCATCTAATTTGTCATAATTATACCACCAGTCCTATAATTGGAATAGCAGCAAGACAGCTGTACTTCTGAAAGTAAATATGCTTTGCTATATTTTTCCTGGAATATCTTTTATGCTGTATTTTGAGAAAAGTAAAGCATCTCTATGTTGCCAGTACAGACTCAGGTTCTGATTTTGCCCTGCTGCAGCATAAGTATTCCTAGGCAGAGAGGACTGCTTCAATAAAGCTCTAAAATGCTGATCTCACCTTTCCTCTGGTAACTCAGCTTTTGCAATGCACAGAGCAGAGGCGAGCCAAACTTCACCTGGCAGCAGAATATATTTTGCTTTTTATCAGAGTCACCTTCACACTAATGTGACAGTCTCATTAACTCTAAGGGCAGGTTGGGCTCTGAACATCAGCTGAGGCCTGCTTATATGCTGATGGAAAATTAGAGTTTTCTTTTGTCTTCTTCAGTCTGACAGATACAGTTGAGAATCTTTAAGGAGTTGGAGAATTTTTAGTTAATTGAAGTAAACGAAACATATCTAGCTCTCTTTATGACTATTCCGTAATAGTATTTTTTTAAGCTAATACTCCACTAGGGAGCACAACTTGCAGACAAAAAAACCCTCCAAAGTGCCTTGAAGAGATCTGAGCTTTGGACTCTGAACTTTGCTGCTAATAAACAATCATTTCAATCTGTTGGGCCGCAGTGGGAGTATGGGGCTTCATAAAAGGGCTTAGGTGTTGTAATACTGAGCATGGCAGCATTTAGCTTGATGCCTTGCTATCCAGGCTCCCCATGCAATCCAGAAGATTTAGACACAAAGAACCAGATCCACATAGGCCAGCAGGGAACCACTTTAAGAAATGTTGAAGAGAGCATAGCCCAGCTGTGCTGAGATACCTCTTTCTGATCAGGTTTCAAGCCCCAGATCCCTTCCCAGAGTAGGAACTGAAGCAGCACACTCTCATAAAACAGCAACAGCAATTATAGCACTTGCTTAGGCTTTGGAAGAGAAAGATCCAGTTCTTTCACTACAGAGATGTGAACTCAGACCTACATTGAAACCATTGGGATATCCTGTTGAAGCTGTTCTGTTTTTCATGGAAAGAAATGGATACTTACGGTTGTGTCCGGGCATTCTGGCAATAGGACAACTTGGACTTCACTCCTGATCCAGTTCAGTGGAAGGTACTTAAATGTTCTTTAGAGCAGATTTAAGCCTCAGTGAGTGCCATGAACTGGGCGTTCCCAAAGTTAGCACACTCAGGCATCACCCTCCGTAGTGGCCTGCAAAGCACCAGCTCCCTCATCTTTGCCAAACCACGTGCAGGAGACATAACTCTTTCCTCACCATCTCACTCAGTGGTCCCGAAACATGCTCAGCTGCCTATCTTTCTTTTTCCCACCATCCATTTTTGGTCTACATATAAATACCCCAACCCCATCTGATCCCTCACCACACAACCCAAAGCAAGCAGAGGAGACTGAGGCTAACTTGTCCCCCTATACTTTTTTCAAGTCCCAGCACATAGTTTCCTAGCCCTGGGCCTATCCCATTTCTTCACCTACCCTATGTTCCTTGCTCAACCCCTTGGTCTAGCTCCTTCTCCTGGACTAGGGGTTCAGATGCCAGGGCTGGCTCAGGGTTTCCAGACATCGTGGGAGAGGGCTGAGCAGAGAAGAAGCCATGAGTGAAGACAACCAGTCGATGAGCAGAAATTGCCTGAGCAGGGAAATGCCTCTATGCAGGTGGAATTAGGCATTGCCATTATTTTGAAGCAGCTGGTAAACCAGCTTATGGAACAGCTCTAACCAACCTACTGCAGACATGGTCTCTCCCTACTACAGTTAATTATACCTTTCAAAGAAGAGACTCAGCCAAAGGGACTGAAGACCTCACTTGCACTCCAAACAGCATGTTAAGTAGAGAATTAGAACATTCATGAATGGAACTGTGGATCCACACTTTTTTGTGAAGAAAAAAGGACCTGAACCCCATTCTACCAGCCTAAGCAAGTGTTCAGTCACTAGTGAGTGAAAGGCATTGGGGACTCCTTCTCCAGACATGCTTTGAGAACATTTATCTGTCAAGGAAGGTAGATGCACATGTAATTTCTGGCATCCTGGAGGTGTCACACTAGCCTGTGACCTAGTCCCAGCACTGCTAGCACAGAGCTCATGGGCAAGCCAAGAGCTATTGACACTGAAGCATTTACAAAATTTTAATGGGGAAAACTTTCACATCTGCATGGCCTGCAGAGGAGTTTTGGAGAACTGAGCTTTGGGATTAGACCCAGCTTATCAAGGACATTTAGATGCCAACACAAATTGATTACAGTGGAGCTAGTTGCCTAAATATTTTTCAAAAGCTTAGCCCTTTGGGCCTTGGACTAACTGGGGAAAAAGACCAAGAGAAGTTAAGTCACTGAAGGCATTCAAGTCAGCTGCATACCAGGAGGGACACTGAGATCCAAGACTGGTCTCACCACTGACCACTGGCAGCTCAGGTTCTTTCTGCTTCACACTGCAAAGGCAGCTGTTACCATGGCCGAAGTTTCAGCCCATGAAAATTGTCCTGAAGGATACTGCAGCATTAGTGGTGAAATCCTTATGATAATCTTTTACCTTTGCTATCTAGAGAGAAAATGCTTTAAGTAGGAATGTGTTTACCATATTAAAACAGTTCCATTATAATGACAAGCATGATATTTCATCCAAATTCTTATGAGATTTATATCTGTTGTAGTTCTCACTCAGATGGAAGCTGGATGCAAAACAAACACATTTCTTGTTACAGAGCTGCAAAAATCCATTGTTTCTTAACTGATTCAAAATTCAAAGAAATCAGTCTGCCATAACAAACATGATCTTCACAACCAAAGCATATTATTATTTTTCACTATGTATTTAACAAAAGAACTTCAAGTGAAGTGCAGGTTCACTTAAAAGAGCTGAAAATTAGTTCAAGCTAAAAATATCAAATTGCAAGCCTCTCTCTTAAATTAACATACAAATAATATAATTGTGCCAAGAATGTTGTGAATTCAAACTACAAAAAGACCTTAGTAATTTATGGAATCTGTACAGAATTTCTATCCAAGAAATCTACATTATGAAGATCAAGGTTTCAAAGTCAAGTTAGGAAATGGAAAATTCACCATTGCCTTGTGACATGACATCTTAAATTACAGAATCACATTTTTCCCAGTAGGATCCCCTCTCTCATTCAGAAATTCTTTTCACTCTCCTTACTCACTACATAGCTCAGCCTTACTGCACTGTGGGCAAGACACAAATATATCAGCTTCATTATAAGTATTTCTATACTTACTATGAGAATGAAATGTTTTTCAAAACTGTCAAAATCCCTATAAGATTATACTCCTGCCACCACCTGTAATATTCGTTCTGTGAACAGATGAATACCAAAATTTTTGATTAATATTCTCAGAACTATTGAATTCAGACATAGCTATGATCACTCCACACTTCTGTGGATCTAGCCCCAAGCACCATATACTGAGTATTTAGCAAAATGCTTAGTAAGTTTCTGCAAAAAGGCTAAGCGACTTGTTCAGTGTTACAGAAGAACATTATGAAAGAAGCAGGAAAAAAATCCAGTTCTCCAAAACAGCATTCCATTTCCTTTGTTATCAGACTACCTTTTCTTCTCCAGCAATTTGTCCTTCTTTACCTGTTCTTAAGCTTTTGCTTAAAATGCTAGACAATTTTTCAGATAACAAGCTCATTGCTGCCCATCCTATATCATTCAAAGAGCAGTGCACAGCCTGCACAATGAACACAGCAGGATCCTATAGATACCTGCACAAGAGAAACAGAAATGTTACAAAGAAATCATAGATCCGAAACTCCCTAATTTTTGCAAGTCCATTCCTTCTCATCCCAGACATTTTTAAGAATGGAAATCACATTGACCCTCCATCTTGTCACCAGCAGGATTCAGACTTTTCATATAACTAATGCCATGTTTCAACTAGCTACAGATTAATGCTAGTAGCTTAGCGCACATCCAGGGTGACAGCAGAGGATGAAATAAGAAATGCCTTCCAAGTTTTTCCAACTATTAGCCAGTAACAGAAGCATTCAGATCTCGCATCACACATTCTAGAAAAGAGTTTACAGTTTGTAACACAAAGCTGCAACAACTCCCAGTTCCCAGGCCACTGATAACCCTCTTACACCTCCTTCTTGCCTCCTTGCCTAAATGCCTCAAAGAATACAAAATATACATTTTCCTCTCTAAGATTGTTCTGAGAAACAGCCTAACAGTCTTCACTGAAATTTTTCATCATACTTCCACATGAGATTACTGTACATCATGTGAGCTTAAAGCTAAAAATGATCAGTCCAAGTGAGAAGCATCTGAAAACATCTAAGTGGAAGCTATCAAACAATCTCAGCTATGTTAACAGGCCAGCTTCTGACAGCTTCATCTTCCCTCCGCCCCATAAACTGTTATACAGAGCACTTGAAAAGATTAATCCTATATTTTGTTTTAACTTCTACTATTTGTCTCTGACTCTTAAAATGTTAAATTCGAGTATAAAGAATTCAGTGATTTCAGGTCACAGTGTACTTCTAAAAAAGTCAGGCTACTTTAAAGTGTCTGATGCCAGCAAAACCCTTTTCTCTAACCCAAGATATTTTTGAAAAACCTTTGAACCACATGAATCTTAATCCAAACCTGTAGACAAATAAGCAGTTGCTATCCTTCTGCAAAATCCAACCTTTTATAGAAGTTTGACAGAGATGTTTCCAGGTGCTGAATAAGTTCCAAGCCCATGTCCATTAGATAATGAAGTATTCTAATGTTCTAAGAGATAATGAAGTAGTTCTAATTCCATTAGAAAATGAAGTATTCTAATAATTCTATACATTAGCAGTGTGAAATGTTCAGGTCTTATCTGTGTCTGGAAAAAATAGATTAGAAAGCTCTCAACACTAAATCTGCATATGAAAAATCTAGCACGTTTCAACTGCAAGATTCTACTATAACCTTAACAAAGCAAGAAAAAAATGATTTTCTCAAATTTGCAAGGAATTGTAAGTGATGAAAGCAACTTCAGATTCTTAATGTAGCTCCCCCTAAATTTGTTAACRAATATTGGTGATGCAGATATTTTTGCAGCATTTTGTTTTATCACATCAGGCTACAAAGTTTGAAATAAACATTTCAGCCAGGGACCACCCTATCCATTCTACAGATATAAGCAAGTGTGAAGCAAGTAGATGTTAGGGTTAGGAACAGTCATTAGCAAAGCTAAAAAAAATGCTGCTTTTCAAACTTTTAACACAGTGTGCTATCTTACCATACTAATTCAAACTATGGACTTGGTTTGCTCCATATTTATGTAATCATTTTTTAACTGCTCTGGCTCTTGATCTATGTATTTTTGCATTTGGCAGGCAAGCACGCGTACCCCCCTCCCGCCAGCCAAAAAACAAACTCGTAACTATCACACAAGACCGTGGCCTGAAATTTTCAATTGTATGGCACCAAAGTCTGTCTCAAAACTACCATTAAACTATAGAAGACTCCAAACTCAAGGTCTGCAGCCAACAATGGCTAGTACTTCCTGGATACAACTGAATTGCTTCTGTGTTTAAGCAGAGACTAAATTCCATGTCCATCTCTAATGCCATTAAGCCTGTTATCCTGACAGATTAAAATACTTCAAGCCAATCACTGTAAATAACAACATGCTTTAGGCCAGGAAAAAAATATCTGAAGTTTATTAATTATACTGTAGAAAGGGTACCAACATACCACTTTCACCCTTTAAAAGGTTAGACTGTCTCAAGAAGCTGAAGTGAAAGTCATTATTTATGTGAAAATAWACTTTTTAGCATTAACAATGTACTTGGTGTAAAAAGGTAGTGAAACAGTTCCTAATTTTGTGATTAAGAAACCACTTATATTTTCCACTACTATATCACATCTGCTTAGATACACAGAATATTACATGCTGCTGCCTCATGATGCCACTGTAACCTCAATTCCACTATTCTTGCCTCCATGAAGAAAAGGTGATGAAGGAAATAAGCACCCCCTTTATAAGTCAACAGAGGCGCTAGCATCAGCCGCCTTGACTATTTCTTACCTACCCCACCAGCTGCCAGAAACAGCTGTACTATGAAAACAGTAGGAATCAAGAAACTGGAATGAAGACTGCATACCACTATGGTATGGTAACATTAGCTTGTTAAAATTTACCAAGGAGTCTTCCAAGTAGATTTTATACTTTGRCACATTTATTTTACTTGGATGAACAGATTCAATGAACAAGCTGAAATATGTACTCCTTCAGCCTCACATTTGCCTCTGGTAGACTTCTATAACCATGTTTAAAAATATCAGAAAGAAGTGGACACTTGCACGAAGTAGTTCAATAGTTATTTCTTGTTCCACGCTTCTCTTTCAAGTCGTTCACGGATTACTTCTTTTAGGTAGGGTTCAAGATAACGCTTATCCTGAAAAAAAAGTATATGTTTAAAGTTATAGGGATGCCCAGAAACAAATAAAATCTCTGCTGATTACTTCCCTCTCATTCCTCCTCAGATTTGACCAAAAAAAAAAAAAAAAAGGAAAGAAATCAAACACTGCTTACTCTGAAAAGGTAAACTTAAATTTGCAATTGCTGCAAATAGTGGAGTAGTAACTCCTAACTCCTATTGTCTCGTGAACATTAACAAGCAGTGATGCTTTCAGCTATACCTTCAGAAATAATGTTCTCTTGCCAAATATCCCAAGCACGAGGCTGGGGAGTCTCATTAAACTGCAACTCCAAGACACCTAAGTGACTGCCAGACTCAAATTACTAAGCCCACAAAATAAATAAATGCATCTGAATCAGACTAAGATGTGGAAATGTACAAGATTCACTTTATTTAGATCAAAATCCCACAGAAATACTCTTTGCACTGGAGAAACTTTTTCTGAACTTTAGTTCTAAACACCATTTAAAACAGATTCAACAGAAGTCAGCTGTGTTTAACACTCACAAATCAAACTGCTGCTCAAGTAACTCAAGCAATCAGTTGATCAATGCAGCAGTTACCAAAACATAACCAAGGTTTTCATTTAAGTTATTATTCCCTGGCATTTTTATGAATAAAAGCTTTGGCTCAAGATTTTCTACAAAATTAAGGTGCTCATCAGAAAGGCAAGAGATATTTTGTAAGAATTTCTAAGCTAGTTGCAGTAGATTACTTTACCTGACAATGCAGAAGAAATATTTCGTCTGAATACAAACTGAACTGCTAGGAGTCTGATCTATAGTTTAAGCCTTCGTCATCTTGAGCAAAGTGTTATAAAGGGAACTTCCATTGCAAAATACAGATTTTTAAACAGGGATCAAAAGTTCTGATTTTCAAAGGTATCCTATTAGACACAGACTGAAATATTTACTCATTATGAATAATATGTAAGCATATACCTCCCTCAGGTAGAAAGTCCCAAAGACTGTTCATAGCAGTGCTATTTAAGATCTCCACCCTGAAAACACTCTATGCACATACCTCTTCATATTTCACCCACTGTTCCTTTGGAAGGATCTGATGTTTCAGACTTAAGTCA
Source organism: Apteryx rowi (assembly GCF_003343035.1). Taxonomy (NCBI): domain Eukaryota; kingdom Metazoa; phylum Chordata; class Aves; order Apterygiformes; family Apterygidae; genus Apteryx; species Apteryx rowi. The sequence goes on from NW_020447919.1 coordinate 753,809, forward strand.
AGTGCTCGCTTCATGCGAAATATTCTTTCATTGTAAAGAGGTTCTGGAAGCCTCTTCAGTGCTTCTTTTACATCGTCATCTTCATACAACACATCATCTCGCATTAACCCTGTATTGGCAAGATTTTACAACATCACTGAATAAACACTATTAATTAACATTTAGGATTAACATACGTGTTTCTACATAACACTGAAATAACTCTTAAAAAAAAAAAGCAAAAACAGACCAATCCAAGAGAAGAGAATCACTACTCGCTCACAGAGAACCAACTGTAAGCGCTGACTTGCACATACATGATTTACTTGGTGTTGTGCTCTCTCTTAAGAATGAACAGCAAAAATGAATATTTGATTCAATGTGTTACATAGGAGTATTCAGAATACATACAGAAGAGTAACTAGCCTGGATATGAAGGGTGCACTTATATTCATCAAATTTAGATCCCTGTGTTTAAGATGATKGTCTAAGTTAAGGATTTAAAAGCACTAATTATATTATAGTCACTCAAATAGCTCTGACTACTTTAGTATCAAAGAACTGTTCTCTAAACTCCACTGTGCATACTGGCTAGATCTCCATTGGCTATAACTAGCTACGGATGCCTGAAGTTAGATGTCTCTGACCGAGTTTGTTTTCCTATCAAAAATTAATACAGGGAGAAAAATTTAGTCTTCTCAAAGCCAAAAACAGACCCACATTGTTTTTGGAGCAAAGGATTTCTGGAATTCAATCAACTCTGCTGTAAGTTTCATTATTAACAACACAAGAAAAAAAAGTTTGTTTTGCTTCTGTAACATTCCAAGATAGATGCAGATTATAAGAGTACACATACTGTTTCATGAATAAAGGTTTTGATCTCATGTGACCGAGCTAGCAATAGTCTCCCCTTAAACATACATTTAAGGGCCACATATCCTAGAATTCAGTTTTGTAAAAAAAAATTTTAAAGGTATAAGCTGCACAGTTGCTAGTTTAATCTCTAGATTAAATTAGGTGTTTCTCTTCAGGTTTTTAATCACATTAATAGAAAAGCAGCAAGAAGTACTAATATCTTCAAGAATTTTAGCAGACAGGTAAGAAGAGGGCCTAAACCAAGCACTGGTGAGACAATGATAGAGGAGTAAACTTAGGCAGAAAAAAGGAAAAAACTAACTTCCCTGGGGCAGATTTACAAATTAAAAGACCATAGCATCAAAGCACTCTCCTTCACTTAAGAAAACACAGTTTCTACATCTCCTTCACCCTCACACTGCCGGAGAGACATCAAGTAAAGTCATGATGATACAAAGCATAGAAGTAACACCTTGTTGCATGGGCTGTGGCGGTGGTGGGGGGAACACGGAGAAAGTATCCTGTTTAGATTGACTGCTACCAGTGGCAATCTCTCCAGTTTCAAGGGCAGCCTTTGGAGAGGTAACAAGAGTATAAGATACCACTGAAATTGACTTGGCAGGGGGCGGTTTCCAGGCTTTCAGGACCTCCTTGGTGAAAAAAATTTCGACAGCTCCAGTTTGACCTTAGTTGCTATAAGTTACTTCACTGAAAATAAGAGCTAACACAGAAAAAGAAAAAAAGAAAACAAAAAAGAAAAAAAATCAGTGATTTATTACTAGGTAGCAATCACAAGGACTGAAGCTGTTGCTAACTTTTTTCCACAAACAAAAATAGTAGCTAACTTTGATAAACAAGACACATGTTAAATGAACATGCATGTACCAGTTATGAACTAAAACTAGGTTGTGAGAGTTTTTGAATATGCAAACATGCAGAAACAATACCTACCAAGCTTATTGAATCCAGCCGCGTTGTAATACCACTTACGAATGCTTTCTAACAGGCGGCCACCTCCTGAAACTGAAAGTGACTGTTATTAGTCCAAGAGCAACACACAATTCAACATTTATATGTTACTCTAACAGTATGCCATATTCACTGACTTCCTTCACATGCAGTAATGCAACATTATGTCAAGTTTGCATTACACCATATATGACTTGGCTTCTCTACTTTTCTGCGTTCTTAAACTGACATGGAAGTTTCAGAATAAGCACCAGTAAATACAAAAATTGCAACCTGTTTCCACTAAATTTGAGTCTTAAACTGTTCTAAGATCTGGAACAGTGCTAACAGCCCAGAATCAAAGATAGCAACAATTATTTCAGGATCTATAAGTCTTACCTGGACTAAGAACATAATGCCTTACAGAAAGCAAAACCACAGTGCTTTTCAAATCAATTATCTATAACTACAAGTTTCATAGCTCTCACTATGGGTTGGCATGATTTCATGGCCATCACGGTATGTTGTTAGCCTCCCATTTCCCTCTCCAATTACTTAAATATTACTCTAGATCCTAAATCTTCAAGACCTCCCAAAAGTAACGAAAGCGAACACTTAGAACCTCAAAAAAACACCATTTGTTCTAAAGAAAAAAAACACACCAATGGCATATTAATCTTTTCTTAGCTATGAATTCTGGACAGCAAAGGACTATAGTGTGACAGCTATGAATTCCGGACAATGAAGCTCTGTTCAGTATCAAATACCATTAAAGTAATTCAACTGCATATCTAGAAATCCAGAAACAGAACAACAGCACAATACCGTGCAACCTATCTTTTCTGCTTTTAAGTCAGCTGTCTTATTCAGTCACCTCAGAAGAGCAGTGCTACATGTGACCACAGCATGTCATTGGTATATTAATTCATCAGACCTTATCCTTCATACTGTTAATATCTGAGCAGGAAAAATATTAAACACCCTAAGCCCGAAGGCAGCACTACGGCGTGACACCGAGCCGAAGCCAAAGCCGAAGCCCTCCACCGAGCTGTAGACGTTAGCAAGCGCTCCTCTGCTCCCAAGCACCCTCTGCCCCGGCGTCCTTGGGAAGCCGCACCGGGGGAAAGCGCAGGGCGGAGGCGGCCCCCCGCCCTCCCCGRCGGAGGCCCAGACTGCCGGGCCGCCGCTCGGGCCGGGCGGGAAAGAAACCGGCCCACAAGGGCCCGGCCGGGCCGGGCCCCGACCACCGGTTGCTGCGGGCGCCGACAGCGGAGCTCCCCGCGCCCGCCGGCCCCTAGCCGTGCCCCCCTCGCCTCCCCAAGGGGCGGCGAGGCGAGGCGAGGCGCGCGGGCGCGTCCCCCAGGCCCGACCTCTGCCCACCAATGCCTCACCCGGTGCCCTCGCCGCCATCTTGACCTCGGAAAGGCGCACTGCCTGCTGGGTAACGTCGCAGCGTCCCCGCGCGGGGCAGGAGGGGGAGGGCCTACCTGGGCCGCCAATGGCGACTCGGTGCTTGCGCATGCGCCCCAGGCCCGGGGAGAAGCTCCGCCCCGCGGGGTGGGACCGCCTCCCGCTGCGCGGGCAGAGCGGCTTGGGCGGCTGCGGAGGGCGGCGCGGCCGGGGCGGGCTCTGCGCTCCGCGGCCCGCGCCTCGCCCTCCTGGCTCTCCCGTTCCCCTATCTCCAGGAGGGCAGAGGTTAAAGACTAGCTGTTTGGTACAGCTCTGGAGGACGCGAGTATCCTTTCCTCAAAGGCTCAGGGCCAAAAATACCAAGCGTTATGTACACCCACCTACTGGACTCGCCCCATTCCATACCGCAAAACCGGAGGGAAGAACAACCAAGACACTTAAGCACACTAGATATAAGCCTTATTGCGTAGTGAAGCCTATGACTTTTACGGTTTTAAATAACAATTACAGTGTTGAAAAACAGAGTTAAGCAGAGACTGATCTATGCTTATTTAAAATAAAGCACATAATGTGGTCACCTAATGGTAGATACTGTCCGCACCAGAGCGTCTCTGCAAATTGACAGCTACTCAAAAATTGAAAAATTTTGCCACCACAGTCTAAGAGACATAGCCCTCACTATCCGTGCCAAAATTACCACAGTTTTGTTTGGCCAGAGATAAAGCTGTAGCTCAGAGCCTGGAGAGCTCACGCAGGCAACCACTGGTTTCCGTTTATAGTGATACACCCAGTTGCAAACGGGGGCAGCTGAACCGCTATAACTGAGTGCTACAAAGACACTTTAGACCAGCAGCTGTTACATGAAGGCTAAAGGTGAATGCTTGCTAAAATGAATTTATGTTTGTAAAGTACAATAAGGAAAGCATTAAGCTAGTTGCAGAAAGAAGTAGAAAACTTCTCCCTGGCAGAAATTGCTAGTTCTCAGCACAGCTATCGGATCAGTAATTCTGTTTTCTGAGGTACAGATCACTGACTTTCYGCAATAATTCTTTCAGAAATAGACCACTTTTTAATTAAAACAAAACACACGCAAAACCTGACGTAGCATTATTCTAGAAATACCATTACACTAGGCAGTTCCAAGAGGAGAAACATGCAGCTGAATTTGATAAGCAGGCAAACAGAACACTTCAGAAACTGCAAGTACTGCCGTATTGTATTCAGCAAGCCTCAATTGCTCAACATGCCCAACTTAATCAAAAGCTTCTAGCCTTTATCAACAACAGGCTACAATACTTGTAATTCGAGGCCAAACATTTCTTCTAAAGACTTTTTTCATCTTAAAGACAAAAAATATTTGGTATGATTCCCAAAAAGCTCTTCTATCCTCTCTCCCCTTTTCTTTTAGCACATCGGTAAAATCTTTTGCTTCCTTTCTTTGTAGTATTTCTGGGAAAATATTTTGGCATAAGCTCATGCATTTAAAATTTCAAGAAGACTGGTTAGTTCTGACAACAATCATATTTGTGTTTAAACATATTAAAGGAATTAAAAGCTCAAAGTTTAAGACACTGAAAATATTGTATGTAATACAGTTTAAATTATAATGCCTTGTCACATGGTGATAAAGTAGCTAAGGAGGACAGAGGAGTAGACCTGAAAAAGGAACGTCTTTACTTTGGCATTATGAACTCACACACTGTGCTATAAAAATTAGTTTATTAGATCATTTGACGATTCTAGCTTATTAGCCTTAACCTGCCTTTTGCTTTAATGGGGTCAAAAATCTAACCAAGTGTCTTGAATTAGATTTAGTATACTTATCTGAAAGCAAGGGGGTGGGAAGTGTTTAGCCATCACATTTCAGACCACCACTTTAGATGAAATTTGTTATGCATCTCCACAAAGAACATTAAGCTTTCAAAAAAAAAAAAGAGACATTTTCATTAAATAAGCTTAAATTCAAACGAAAACATCTGGATTTAAGTTTCCTGAACTATTTTAACTGAAAGAATGGAAACTCTTAAACAATAAACTATTAGGCAGTGTGCATTTGGATTTAGTCATTTTTTTCACTTTGCCCAAATACACTGTGAAGCATTTCATAATTCCATATTAATATATTTACTGATAGCATTAACCRCTTTTAATACTCTTACAATTCCTAATGTTACCATCTACTTCAGTTATAACTGAGCAAGATAACTGTGTCAACTACATATATACTACAGCTGTTTTTTGCATGGTTACTTGTATACTGAAGACATACAGACCACATCAGGGATGGGGCAAAACTACTTTTTTTTCTTCCCCTCCAAGGGGCAGAGAGGAAAGTGAGTTATAAAAGTAAAACTAGACATGTCCTTGAAATCTAGGGGGAGCTTTTTATTTATTTATTTTTGCCTAGATTCAGTTTGCTGATTTTCCTTTATATTTCAAACCAAGTTTCACTGTACAGCTTTCAGGATATTAACTTCAGCAACCAGCCTCACAAAGAAGTACCCTTGTTATAAGCTGTTGATAATAACTTGCTGTTGATAGCTGTTGATAATAGTGTTGATAAACACTATTTTGTATGAAGGGCTTCATGTATGTAACAGTGTACTTCTGTCTACAAAGAAAAGAATTACCTTATTAGCTGCTGAGATTAGAACAAGTAATCATGCCACTTCTTTGCTGTTGCACTGGCTAGTTATTCTAATTTTTAGAGGGAGGTGGGGTGAGGGGAGGAAGAGGAGGAGGCAGAGAAGTCAGTCACTGGTCAGTTTTTCCCTTTCCCAAAGCTCTGAAATTATTGAAAAAGAAAAGTAGAAGAATCTGCTTYAATGTACTTTTCTGTCAGCGCATCATTCACTCTGACTTAAAAAATAGCAATTAATTACAAGGATTACATCAATAGCAATCAACATATATTTGCTTAATCCTTGTGAAATACACTTTTTAAGTCACCATAAGGAACATTCTTAGCTTTTATGCACCACAAATGTTTCATAAGCAACAACTTCTTAAACCAGTAATTAAGAAGCTAAGAGACCATAAAAAGTGAGTAGTTTTATAAAATATGTTTATTTCATAACTTTAGTCTATTCCTTTTTACATGTGTTACTAATTAAAGTGTTTTTAAGAATTTTTCAAAGTCCTGTATTGAGGCTTTAGCAATCTCTGTACAGAACACCTCATCGGGCAAGGATACTAGCTGGTCCAGAGAGATGTAGCTGGGTTGTGCTGGGTCATACTGGGCTCTTCCCAAGAACATAAGAAACAAATGTCTCTCTTTGATTCGTAGTAGTTTTGAGTTGAAAACCTAAGAAAGAAAGAAAAGGGAGAAACTTTAGGTAGTCTAAATTTCAGAATCTGATGAATCTAAAACGGCAGCATTTTTTTAGACAACCTGAAGTTTTAGCAAGAAAACAATCTGGATCTTTTGCCCTCATTTATGTCAAACATCAGAAAGAGGTTAAAATTTAAATCTTATTATATTGAAACGAGAACTCAGGGAGCAATATAACTCTCTTGAGCATGACAGCGTATAGGCTGATAGTTATTTGCATTACTTTTGTGTGATCACAGCAAAGAAAGTGGAGAGGAGACATTCAGAAACAGGGAGCAGGAATGCCTAAGCATTTTGCGTATATAGGTAGAAACACTTCCTTATAAGGCTTCAGATCGGGATTGTTATGGAGAGGAAAATGAGAGGTGATTGTATGACATAATACAAAACAGTGAATTGTATAGTGGCAACAGAGAAAGTGAGTGGCTGCATCTCTTTTCGTAACACAGCCAAAAGGCACAGTTCACTAGTTCAGAACAGCCACTGGTCTTATGCACAACAGTGCTTACCCTTGAAGACATTTGTCACCAAGAGAACTGCAGTCAAAGGTAAGAACAATGGTAAGGAAACCATGGAAGAAATCAGTGGGAAGACAACAGGAAAGCAGGCTGCAGATGCATCATGGATGCATAGTAAGAAGCCTTAATGCAGAGCTAGAGCTCTGCTTTTTATGTGCAGTACAACTAAAGAGAGAGAAGCTGCTTAAGAGCTGATTATAGTGACAACAAGAATTGTGGAGGGAGTGAAAGTGAGCAAAGTTTTTAGTAAAAAGAGAAGACTGCACTACTGAAGGAAGGACTATATGAGGATGTGCACAAACCTGAACTGGAACAGAAAATAAAACTTATTTCTCCTCTGCCTTGCTTGCCTTTTAAGGAAGAGTCAGAAGAGGGGGTGGGGGATGGGAGGAGAGAACCTCCAATCACTGCTGATGGACTTAACTAACAGGAAGGATGATCAGCAGCTGTAGCAGCAGAGAAGACTTCACAAAAAATTTAAAAATCCTGTGTGTCTCTTATTTTTGGCATCATTGTCATCCAGGTTGATGGCCAGGCCATATAGAAGACTGAGTTGTAGTAGCTTCTTTCTGAAGCCCATTGGTTTTAAGGATAGAAGGGAAGAAAAGGGAAGAGAGGTGTCTGCAGCAAGAATGAGAACTCGAGGCATCTCTCCACTTCCCCCTCCAAACAGAGAGCAGAAATAATGAGATGAAGCACCACAAAGCCAGAACAGTACAACTGAGAAGGAAATGAGCAAGACTTACGGTCACTTACAAGTCAAGGCAGGCGAAAGCAAGACACAGATTGGTATTACAACAAACATCAGTGCTAAGTAAAGATAGATATATCTGATATCAAAGTAATCAAAATCCTGGAGAGCAGTCTTATTTCCCCATATAATATATCGCTTTTTTAGCTAGTTAGATTCCCTGTTAGATTTTAAGAAGAAAGTTATTGCAGTACTGAAGTTGTAATGTGTGCTTTATTTTTTTCCCTTGTAAAAGTTACTGGGTGCTACACAACTGTGACTGCATGTCAGCACTGGATAAAGTGACTAATGCTTTCAACTTGATTTGTGAGGCAATAACTGTAATGAGAAGATAGAAAAAACAAAGTAGCCATCAAGAATATCAACTATTTTCATTCCTGTGATTATTTTAAAGCCTTTGCAGTAGCAAGGTCAGTAAGAATCTTCTTGCCTCATAGAGAAAACTTTTCTTGCCTTTATAAGATATTTTCAGATCCTAGAACCCGGAAAATTTAACTTTTAACTAGGCAAATCTGAAAGAGAAATGTTTATAAATATGCTATCTAATGAGCTCCATATTTTCTTTCTTCTCTCTTACCTAGACATAAGGTTTGAGGACAAGGAATCCCTAAGCAGGCACTAATCTCTCTTGCATGACTCCAGAAGAGATCAGCATGATTACTCCCGTTAAAAACAAATATTCACTAGATTGGAGGGGGAGGGAATGAAGAGAACTTCCAAACTGGAATTTACAACAGTTGGTGAGTTGCCAAGAAAAGTTACCCAAATTAAAGTAACAGCCAGACAAGATGAATTCATGCGTCCTGCATATAGTGAGGATCCTCCTTTGGCACCAAACTAGTAAAGCAGTTACACAAARAGCACCTACAGTTTATCCCCAGATTAACAGCTCACCTGAGGAAATTGAGTAAGCATGTCATGGGGAATGCCCATGACATTGTGTAGGTAGTCAAATGTCTGTCTGAGCCTCTTTTTGCTTGCAGTTAAAATCTTGGGGGTTTTAAACACAATGTGTTGAATTTCGTTACGTTGAAAACCAAGTTCAATCTGACATACCTGAAAAAGAGCACAATTTTATCTTCAAAAGTCAGCTACAGCAAACTTAGTTTATTTCAGTGATTTTTTTAAACTAACCTAACTCAAAATTCTTCTACCCTTTGTCACTCAGCAATATGAAACAATCCACAATAGTACCTGCAGTTTCAGTTCTCTGAAGCCAGAGAGTGCAAGTTGTTTATCACTCCAGGTGAAAGTGTAGTTTGTGGAATATCCTTTAAGTAAAGATGACTTCTATGAATGCCATCTATTTTTCAGTTTGTCTGATATACAAACAAAACAGCTATGTCTCTGTATGCAGGGCAGTTACAAGCATAAGACTTCTCCCCAAAGAATCTTTTATCAGTTTCAATACCCAGCTGTCCAAAGTGACTGACTTTTTAGGTTGTGGAGGTGTTGAATTCAGTGAAATGCAGCAATCAATGAAAAATAGCTAATGACTACTTTTGTTAATGTGCTATTTCTTTTCTAATATATTAAAGTCAGATTTTTTTTATTAAGGAGTATGATTTCAATCCAGCAGTCTTAGACATAAAGTTCGTTCAACCTGAAAGAGACATGTAGAATACCTGGTATATTCAGTGTATTTTACAGTTGGTTAAGGCCTGAAGTAAGACTGCTTGTTCAGAAACTGCCCTGACTTTAATTACAGTTTCCCAAAAGAAAAATATAACACATTTTTTCAATAAAGTCATGAGTACTCCTCCCAAAGTGCAGGATGGCAAGCAGTTCGTTGAGTTCCAGAGAAAGGAATTTAGCATACAAGAGTGTCTGTCTGGTAATTCATCCATTTCTTCTATCCTCCAGTGACATTTACAAGCAGATTGTTTTTAGTCATGAAGCCAACGTGCTCGCAGTCAACATAACCAGACTTTCAAATCCAACTCAGGTGCTTCTTCAGTTGGCAAGAAGGTGGTACATTTTGTTTGCCCACTTTGATCTGCCAAGACTAAAGCTCTTTTTCTAGACTGCTTGGCAAATGCAAAGGGAAGGGTTTGGTATCTGGGTTTTGAAGCTACCTTAGGACTTCCAGGCCTGTAAAGACACTTGTTTCTAGACATGATTATATTCAGGTCTTTCAGCTACTGGTTCTTCCTTATCTGCTTTACAAATATTTGCCTATCACAAGAAATATTAACAAACAGATAGCATTGAAGTATAAAGAGATGTGTTTGCACATAGTGGTGTTTTCCACAGATCTGAACCAGCAGTCATAACTTTCTACACTGAAAACAGAGAATAAGACCTGACCTTAAATCATTGGAGACGTATAGCTGCCCCTACTTTAGACTTAATTGTGGCAAGTCTCTTGAGCTTTCCACATGCCTGAATTCCTGCTCTGTGAAACAGGACAACAATAATTCTCTCACTTGACATGGAGCTCAAGTGTAAGTCCCCTTGATTATTCTCAATTTGACTGCAAATTACTTAATGTTCAGTAACTTTTCAGACCATGTATATTGATATCCTTACTGTGTAAGCCCTAGCAATGTTCAACATGCTCTGCATGATTCCTACCACAGGCAATGGTAATGCAAACTTTCCAATTCTACTTTATCAGTGGATCTCTAATTGGACTTGATGAGACCTTTAAAGGATGGAATAACCCATCCCTGAGCTCATTTAGTCCATCATTGGTATCTTTTGACAACCAGTACCAATTGTAGCAGTTGTTTCTAAATGGTAACAGCCCACACATGGTTTCACTTGCAGAGTACCACTTTTCCACCACCCGCCTAGGACATACAGGACAGAATCCTGACCAAGTCTGAGACATTCAACCTCCAGAGAAGCTGGAGCTTCTAAGTATCAGTAGATTCCAACAGTGAGGACCTAAAAATCCTTCCCCTCTCTCCATAACATTTGTTAAAAATAAGAATAATACACTATATACTTTTTGATAGTTAGACAAGATAGTTGCACAGAATTGAGGGTCTTAAAAACACATTCATTATAATATACTGAATCCCCAGCCTGCGGAAATAACGTTCATTAAAAAGAAAGCACTATTAATTGGAACAGTCTGGTATTTTCCATTCTCCTCCCTTACCACACATGCATTCCAGATTGTAAGATTCCCAGTGCTTAATAGTTTCAGAGCAGTAAGTCTGTCTGAAAATTATATATTTTAATTCATAATTATGCATTATAGGATAATGGGATTTCTCAAATTGTTATACTACATCATGCTGTTTGGCCTAGCTGGCTTTACAGCACAATAATTAAAGCAATACAGTTACATTTTCAAAGGCAAAAGGAGTCCCTGTGGGTTTGAAGTTATTTACCCAACAGTTGTTAATAATGACCATCTGCTATCAGACAATAGGTGTCAAATGCACATTTTGGCAGACTAGCTACCTGCCAAGAGAAAAATAATTGACTGCATATTTCTTGCTCCTAAATCCTCACGGACAATCCAAGTTAGCAAAAAACCACAATAAATAATAATAATAAAAAAAGGGAGGGAGCAGGCCCTATTTTTCACTTGCTGTAAAGAAATGAGTAACCATTTGTGCCAACAAACAGCAACTTTCAGCAGGAAGGGGCACAGATGAAGTTTCTAACCTGCATCAGACTAGAAGATAAAATAAGATATCATTCCATGTATGCTGCAAGCTTGCTGTAAGCTTCCTACAGAGGAAAGAACTGGTCCGACAAAATGCTCAAAGTTATTTTACATCTTCACATAAGTATTTCATTAAATTCTTTCTGTACGGGATTTTCTTACAAGGAGTTTTACCTTCTGCTGACTCTTAAACTGTGTGGGTACACTGTTTTTTTCAACATTTACTAATAAGCTCACCTGAATGTTTTCTTTTACAGGCTCCAATTTGCCAGTCAGTAGCCTTGGAAGACGAATTACCAGATCCTTTGTCTGCAATCAGAAAAAACAAAATACATGGAAAAAAAGATTATTGGTGAAAGCATGACTGTGAATCAATCTCTGAAAGAAAGATACAGATCTCACATTAACATTTTCTTTTTGGTGAATTCTAATTCTACTTGGAAGAGAGCTTTCCCTTGCATTTCGTTTTATCTCCAGCCCAAAGTTCGTATGAAGCAGCAATCTAATAAGAAGCAAAAAGTTACTCAAATGTCATGTTCCATTTAGAGAGAGAGAGGGAAAAAAAAAAATCATAGCTAATGTAAAACAGATGGAAAGAAGAAGTAAAAGCATCCCCCCAAAAGTAGAAAGCATACTGAAGCGCCGACTCTTTCTCAGAGCTTAGGGTTGTTTCTGCCCATCTCCTTAAAGTAAAGGAAACACTACCTGACAGAAGCTGTGAAAAGATTTTTCAGCTGCAGTACTTTATTTCTCTACCTCAGGTTTGTTTGCACAATAATATTATGGTAGTATTAGAAATTACCCCACATCTGCTGAACTCCAGGAGTACTTGCAGTCCACCCTGACTACAAGACAGTGACTAAACACTTGGCCAGAACCGTCTCTTACCTCAAGCCTGAGAAAGTCCAGTTAACAGAAGAATACAACATTTCACTTGGACCTTGGTAATTATGGGCATCATCAGCCACTGCAGGAAAACAACTAACACACTTCCCACTTATTCCAGGAAGCTAGATCCTAAGAAGATCCCAAAGCAGGGTGCAAAACACCTGCTAAGCACTTAGCATGGTAGCGCTCACCAGGAAACCCAGAGGTTACTCTTGGTGAGTTGAGCACCTGGTTTGGCATGTAGATGGATATGGCATTTGCTCATTAGACTATTTTTCACTGATAACTTTAGTACGTTGCAGTATCCTGAAGAGATGAAAAGCCAATTAGTTTTCTAGAAGTTAAGGAGTTGCTTGCTGTTTTTAGCAATATTTGTGTACAAGTGTTTGAAGGTCATCACAAGGCCTATGTTCCAACACCTTGCTACTGTCATTGACAAAGTACCTAAAGACTTTGGTGTATAGTCTTTACCTTTCTTACACTGAGGCCAAGTTCATTTTTGAAGAAACCCAGTCTGTTATCCAGTCTTTCCACTGAAAACAACAGCAGATACGGAGCTCTTGAGACCATCTGAGCAATTTCTGCCTTACCAAATTTTTTTGATTTTAGGTAAGCCACTCTAGAAAGAGAACAAAAAACAAAATAAAATCCAGTGATGAAAATTTTATTGCCTCCATTTATTCAGTACTTGCTTAAATTCCTCAGTGATATCTTATAAACGGACAGATGTTCTAGCATTAACATGCAACTCCGCCAAAAATAATTAGGGGAGAAAATCTGCAGTTATCATAAAAGCAAAATACCATCCCTTCCAATTAATTAGAAGCAAAATAAACCTTAGAGCAGAATGTCAATACTGAAGACAGATTTTAATTCCTTCCAGCTGTACTTAAACATAGGTTAACATAGTTATCTGCTTAAGTACCAGCCTGTCTCCTAGACTGCAAATACATTAATAGATCATCATAGGCTACGGACATGAAGATATACACAGCCTTTTGCTATTTTAATGAATTCCATTTCTACTGCTGAAAGAACAGAGCACTATACCTCATACATCTCTGTTTTGCCAATAGCACTGGAGCAGAAATATCATACAACAATGCCATCTGTAGAGACACCATCCAAAAAGACATTTCTAAATTAGCTGAACTTACTTTTGTTATAATAGGTCCCTACTGTCAGTCACTGGTCCAAGGATTTAGTTACAAAACATCTGGTTGTCAGAATGGTGAAGAGCTGATCAAGGTTTTTATGTTTAACAGAGGTTTCTACCTTTCCAACTCAAGACTTTTTCCAAACTTTGTTGAATTCAGTGAAAGTGAAATCCTATTTCAAGCACTACTTGCAGTAGATTATTACCATAGCTCCCAGAAAAGGGAATTGGGGGGGGGGGGGAGGGAATAGCACAGAAAAAGAAGAGAGATATGATTAACCCATGTGCCATAATTTACAAAAAAACCCTGTACTTCAATTTGTAGAGGTTCTTTTGATAATAGATGAGCATAAACAGAAGTATCTGCTGTCAGATGAACTTAGGACATACAAGAACTGTTTTTATCTGACAGTAATTAGGATACTAAATAGATCACAGAACGTTTTGCGGAAGCAGACATCCAGCAAAAGATGCTCTTGCAATGAGGAAAAAAAAGGGGGGGGGGAAGGGGAGTGTCAAATCATGTCTTGGGGAGAGAAAGAGTAAGAATACCTTCCAGACGCAACCACCTCCCTCCCCCACAAACCCTCAAGAATGAAATCATCATAAGCCAAAAGTCTCTAGACAGAAGGTCTAAGAACAAGCTCTAGGAGACCCACTTCTAAATGAGGAAGTAAACCAACACAGAAGGCACCAGCCTAGGCTTTAGACAATGCTAATGAAACTGGCTGCAGGAACCTCAGACTGGGGTGGGGTGGAGGGGCAAAGAAATGCAGGACACAGAACTAAGCAATTGTTCCTTCAAGAATTATCCCATTATGTTTTGAACCACTGCAGCTTGGCTCCACTGTGCTTCTTCCATTCAATTTGTCAAGCACACAACTGCCAAGCACCCTAGCCTAGAAACATAACTAAATGATAGAAGCTTACAAGTACAACAAAATCCTTTGGTTCTCCTGACTCCCCTCCTTTGTTTTCTGTTAAAAAGTCATTGAGATTCACACTTGAAATATTTTTTCACAACCTTGAAAGGCAAGAAACTTAAGAGATATGGCAAGATTGTGATCACCTGACTCCAGAAGCTGGTATATTAAAGAGGCACAATCAATTGACCAATTTAACAAAGCTCTGTGATAAGTCTGTAAGTGTTGCCACAAAGTTTAGCCCTCATTCTACTACAGGGGTCAGCAGTTCCATATAGCATGTTAACCGTTTTAAGCCATCATTAACAATACTATAAAACAAAGCATCTGGTGCAGCTGCAGTACAGACACTGATTTGCAACTGTCAGAATTGTTATGAATTATGAAATGTTTTGACTTTTACCGTGTTTGTCTGAAGTCACATGCCAAATATATTGAAATTTGTGTTTTGTTTCCTGGCAACATGGAATCCATAGCAATAAAACATTCCAGAATGATGTAATCAATACCATGTCCATCTGTACTTAAGTGTTTATGCAAAGGTATACTCAGCTTTCAGAAGACAGCTATCTGAGACACATTCACTTTATAGCCTGCTATACACCCTCCGCAGCACAAACTCACTTTAAAGTTTGTAGGAAAGCATTCACCAACACCAGACACAGATACACTTACTGAAATCAATCAGTAGAATATTCAGAATAAATTGGACTGTCCTGTTCAACCCCTGTTTCACTAACCAAACAGTGCCACAGGACAGCCACTGAATAGCAAATCTGACTTCACAGGAAAATTAGAATTTTATCATAGCAAAAAACAAAACAAAACAACCCCCCCCCAAAAAACAAAACAAAACACTCTTCAGAAAGATATAAGCAACTTGGACAATCTGGACTCAGGGTGTTGTTTGCACACACACAAAATGTTTGCACATTTTCAAAATGATATAGATTCTTTTTAGATGCTTTTTCTGAAAGGCCACTTACTACTGAATAAGAGGATGGAAGGAACAGAAAAAGGTAAAGAAAAAAAAGTCAGGTCTATGTTAGGCACCAGTCTCCTAATGTGCCTATTTCTAAAAAGCTGTATTTTTAGATTTCTGGTTTGGGCAGATACTACATGCAAGGCTCTTTCTCTTCTGGCATTTTTAAATACTGGCACGTTTTGAGTGCATTACAAAGAACACTTAAAAAATAGCTGTTCTTTAAAAGAAGATTGTTGAATTAATACAAGCCTGTTTGAGCTGACTTTGAGAATAAAAGTCCATTCTACTGCAGTATTTATACAATCAATGCACCAAATGAAAGTATGAATGAGAAAAACAAAAAAAGTCCCCTTCAGTATCTAGGTGTTATTAGAGCTACACAACAAACAAATGTAACTGGGTAAAAAAAGCTAAGATATCTGTATGACTGAAAGACAGCTTAGATTAAAAAAAAAAAAAGGAAGGTAGTGCAGCAAGGGAACACAGAAAACCTGTGTGAATTCATAAACCAACAAGGAGAAAGAGTGGAAGGAGCACACTTACAAGCCATCACACCAGCCCTACGGCAAAGAACATTTGCAACAAAGTGATTGTGGATTCATAAAAATATAGGCTCAAAGCCCACGGTCAGTTATTTCAGCTAACTGAAGAATCATAGAGCAACATTTTTGGGGAAAAAGGTTTATGCCTTTAAGTGTGCACGTTTTACAACACAAACCAAGTATTTTAGAATACATCATTTAAAGATCTTGAATATTTTAAATTTAGGGTATTTAAATTTAGGAGGGTTTTTCTTTAAAAGTGAAAGCCTTTCTGCCACAAATGCAACACCCCTCTTTGAAGTTCTAGAAAAAAATCCTCCAATCCTCCAAAATTAACAATGCAAAAACATTAAGGACACACTTCTATAAATAAATATGCATGGTTAAAATCATAAGACCTCGACCAGACTGACATCAGCATAGGTATCTCAGCCACTGCAATATGAAGTCCAAYATCCTAGCTTAAGCCCACTGCACAAGCAGTTAAAACCTGCACACACATGGCCAAACACTATGATGATGGTTGATTTCTGACACAGGGAGAACAGACAGCTGCTATCAGTAACATCTTAGACCATGCCAGGCAGATCTGCTACATCTCAGTATTCTTGTTTTGAACACCATTAACCCTCCAGCTTAGCTGCAGGTTTATAAAACTACTTCATACCAGTATTATCCAGTTACATCTCTACAGCTGACCAGACAGATATGTTACTAAAATAACTGCCATTAAAGAGAAAGACTCACTGTTGGCAGACATAATCAAACAGGCAGAGAAAGYGCAACACTATTAAACAGCCTGATTCAGACAACACTGAATTTAGTGAAAACAGTAATCAGACTTCACGCAACTTCAGATGCGAATCACATCACTTTGAGTCATGCTGCTGGAGAAAGAGGAATATATGTACACATATCTTATTTCTTCAGTGCATACTTYCAGTTTAAGTAGCCCTTATATTCAGAATGCAGCATTTTCTGAAGTTAAGAGTTCTTTAATTAGTTGCATTAACTACAGTCTGCATTACACAGTATCTAGACTTAATACCTTAAAAAAGCAGGGGTAGGAGGGGGTAATGCAGAAAACAAAAGCAGTGTTAATATTGTTTGACAGTACATGGAGAAAACAGCTTTTTCTCCCCCCTAAGGTCTCAGAAGAAATACCCATAGACACCATGATTTTTTTTTAAATAAATAATTCTATCTTCATAAAAGAATAAGCTTTAAAAACAAACTCCACAAAACAACTAACCAAGTAATCTTTAAAAGATCTTGTATCTCAGACCAAAGAGACTGGCATTTACCCTTACGTATGGACAAACTGTATGACACTAAGTGACAGTCTAATGTCATACAGCTGGGAACACACACACACACAAAAAAAAGTTCATGGTGGTCTCATTCTCACTTCGAGCTGGAAAACAAAACAAAACAAAAATCATGTCTCCAAAACCCTCTGCTGCTGTTTCAAGTAATGACAGAAAAGATCTGACCTGCTTCTCTTGCTGCAGAATTCACAAGGTATAGGCAGACATTTCATCTAGAAGAGCAGTTCTAAAACACGACTGACAAAGGGTAAATACCACTGCCAATCATCAACATTTCTTGCACAGCACTACACACACAGTCAAGTCTGACAATAAAAAAGGGGATAATATGGTTCTACAAACCATTAAGTAAAGCCTCGGGGACCATCATTTTGTAACCAAAGCCAACAGCAGCAAAGCAAGCAGCTTAGGATGGCAAGCTGCTTCCCCCTGCCTACGGCAGAGAGACAGGGATCAGCTGCTTTAGTTTAAACAGCCCATCTTCACCCCGATGCCACCAAGGGCGGACAGTGACATGGGACAACAGATAACTGCTGCAGTGTAAGTACAGGCATGTGTGTACACTGAGGGCGGGAGAACTGTGCTGAGGAGCAGCAGCCATTACTTGCACCTCCAGACACTGCAGACAAGGAGACACATTCTCCAGGGCCAGCCCTGACCCTTCTCTTCTGAGCAGCAACAGAAGGCCCCCCCCACCCAGCCATGTCCTGGCCCATCTCTCTTCCCTACTCTCTAGCTCATAAATGTTCAGGCTCCTCACAAAGGGACTGAAGGGGGTGGAGGTGCAGCGTGTGAATGCCAGCAGAGGCTGGGGTCCACTAAGGTACAGTATATTATTCCTTCTTCCTCATCCAGAGCACTACTGATGCCTTCCACTGTTCCTTCTATACTCAACCAACAGCTGACCATATCCCCCTCTCCTGACAGCTCCTCACCTACTGGAACAAACCTAGCTTTTCAAAACTCATAGTGATCTTCCCACTGCAACCCACCC
This sequence comes from Apteryx rowi, assembly GCF_003343035.1. NCBI lineage: Eukaryota > Metazoa > Chordata > Aves > Apterygiformes > Apterygidae > Apteryx > Apteryx rowi. Next base: position 772,039 of record NW_020447919.1, read on the forward strand.
TACCACATAGTTTAATTAACCAATAGTACATGGCAAGTGCATGGAGAGGGGTGGCTAAATAGTCCCACATCCAGGAGTTTCGTACATTTAAGTAGTAGACCTAGCATGGTTCCAAACACATATTTAAAGATGGGCAAATCGAGACAAGAGATTTTAGGTAACAAGTATTCCAGAAGCAGTCTCCTTGGTAAATCAGATCCAAGCTGCTACCAAAAGGGATGGTCTTATCCCATTCTTCCTTCCTCCCGAAGTACGTTCCTTCTCATCCCTTGCATAGACGCCATGCAGCTCACTAGTCTGACTAAAACTTACGCAGTAAAATTTGTTAATGGTCAGTATTCAGGTGGATCAGGGAAGTCACTCTAACTTACCACACCACCACCACATGTTAATGCTGAACTATGGGAAGGGACAGAAACACGGAGCCATGGATCAAGTAAGGAAGGAAAGAGCAGCAACACAGGTTGAGACAGGCTTAAGCTGCTTGTTAAACTAGATCTTGAGCCAATGGGTTTAAGAGCCTGTCGCTATTTTAAAGGCTCACCGGGTTTCTAGAGCTTCCAGATCTTCACCAAGGATGTATGGATTTTTGGTCAGGAATGATCCCAGTTGATTGTCTTCTACACCCACATCCTTAAGAAACAGAAGTATTTTTCTTATATCTTTTTCAAAGTCCAAGGTCAGTAAGAGCTGGCCTGCCTTTTGATGTTTCTCCACCTGGGATAAATCAACTCCTACAACAAATAAAATCAGATATTGTTTTAATTAGGCACATGTCCTATTTCCTAAAAGTATTTCAGAACGGCATGCTGAAGTTTATAGGGCTACTCCTTTTTTTGCACTGATTTAGCATACTTCACCTGCTCAACATAGCAAGGTCACAATATCTTGTATRTTGTGGAAAGATTCCAGATAAAACAAGCAGAATAGTTTTAGAGGTGACTGCTAAGTTTATTTTCTGAAAGAGAACTTCTGCAGTGAATCCTGCCTGTGAGCAATCAAGCACACTAGGATTTGCCACATGCATAGATCTGATTTAATTGCACAGAAGTATGTGTGCAGGGGAATTCCCAAATCCATCACATGAGTGAAGGGGACAATTTTGCAGTAAAGTGCCTTTGGTTACTGGCTCACACAAAGTGAATGCTATTGGACTGGGTCAGATTTCCCCACTCTCTTTTTGGTATTTCATTGAACTTTTGGGAAAAAAGGAAGGAGCCAGTAGCCTTGACCTCAACCACCCTTCTTGCACAATCCAAGTGTTTTTTGATGAGCACTAAGGTGTTCTCCCATTCCTTCCTTCTTGCCTCCCCAGTTTACTATAGCCCACTTTGAAGGCTCTGCATAGCAGCAACTCTCCTTCCTTCCAGGAAGGGAGAGTTGCAATTTCATTTACAGCAAATTAAAACATCCTTACTCAGACAAAAAGAAAAAAGACCAGTCAAATCACACAAGGTGCTATCTACCCCTCTAGAAGCTGTGGGAGATGCCTCTTTCCAGCATCCACAAGACTAAGGGGCTAAGGTTAGCCAATCTTGTCTTCAACTAATATGGCACTGCTCGTGAGTCATGCAGTCCTCTTCCTCTTTCCATTTACCCTACACATCATTCCGCTGCCCTTAGCTGTGGATCACTGTTCCTACAAAGTTTCCAACACTCAAGTTTACAAGGGAATCAATAAGATCAAAACACAAACTAAGGAATCTCCAAAGCACCAAGTGTAGGCAAACCACTTAAACAAAACCACATATACCTAGATGTACCAGTTTTGCCAGGGTTTCCGAGTGGTCAACATAATCTCGGAGTGTGGAAGACTTCAGGGGAAGAAGTGGCTCTGCAATGATCCGCATGGCTTCTTCCTCGGATATCTCCTCCAAAGCAGACGAAGGTGGGATGTCATCCCAGTCTAACAAAGATGGAAGAGTCAGATGCATTTTGTGAAAGATAAAGTTGCTCCCCACAACACAAGAGAGCTCTTCAATTCCATCTCAAAAATGTAAAAACACTTTGCAAGAGATGAACAGTCAATATATGGTCATTTGAAAATATATGAAAGCATAGATTCCGCTACTACTTTTCAATCCCAAATGCCTCTTTCCATACAAGCTAAAAATCTAAGTTTGTCTCTGTCACATCTCCTTGTCACTGCCTATCAACTCTTGATCACACAACTAAATCTGAACTTAGTGCTCAGCAAGCCTGCCTTCACATTCTCCCATCCTGATCACTGCAGATAATGGATCACATCACCTTCTTGAAAAAACAGTCTTCTTTCATATCTTCACAAATACATTCTGGCCTGATCATATTCAGATCAAAAGCTACTGCAAAGATCGTTTTCCATAAGCTGACATCCCCACTACCTCCTCCCTACCTCCTCCCCCTTCTGAATCAGATGCCTGAATTGCAGTTGTTTTAACTTTCAAGATACTTCACAGCAATCTCCTAGTGAGCAATCTCCAGCTGAGATGAGTGTCTCATCTGACTCCCACCACCTCTGATAGCTAAAGAAACCAAGCTCCATTTCTTACTCAATAAGGTTTCCAAATGAGCACCATTTTGCTTGTTTCCTCTTGACTGTCCAAAGCCACAAAACTCAATATGTTTTCTCAGAAACACTCAACTTACCTATTCCACTACTGACAGGAGCTCACAGAAGCTAGATTGAAATTGCTGTTCTGCAGGCTGACCCATAGTATTCACCTCAATTATCAAACTGGTAACTGATCAACAGCCCTAATTTTAAACTCTTTAGGATRGGAATTTTCTCTGTACCTTAGCATAATGACTAGGGCTTCCTAGAGACAAGGGTAATACTATTCCTTGTCAAAAAGACAAAAACAAACCACAGCTACCAAGACAAGTTCCTATAAGCAGGAAGAATCTATTGTACTAGGAAGAGTTGCATAAAAGAACTGACAAGAGCCACCACCACAGGTGTTGAGTTAGCCTATCTTTTTCTCAAAGCTTCAGTTAAAACACACAAAAAACCCCAGTAAAATGTTTTTAGTGACGTTTACACCTTAAACAGCAAAAAGAGCTCTCTAGGAATCTATACGGATATGAAAAACTTCCTTTAAGCCTGATGAAGACCAAACCAATATACACCAATACCCACTCTGGTAGCATGGATGCACTTTTTTTCAGCTCCAAGTTCTTTAAGTCTCCTATTAGAAAACAGATCTTAAGAAAACAGTTAGCAATTATTTTTCTTTCATTATATTACTGCCAACTGAGTAAAGTGCTACACACACACACAGAACTGTTAGTCTGCTTGCAGATAACAATCTGGCACATAAACTGCACTGCAGGTGCAGACACATATGAGCTTGCCGGCCTGTCAGTTCCGGTGCAACGCTCTTTCCGGAACCAGCTGCACAAACATACAGATCTCAGTTGCAGCTCTGAACCACCCCAAAAATAAGCTCTGCAGCATCCAAGTTGGCGGTGCTCAGAGCTGAATCTGGACATACGAGACTGCTCAATAACTCCAAAGAAAGTTCCCTCAGCATACCAGAAGTATTTTCAGAGGATGGTATTTTTTACTCTCACTTATCTCTATAAGAGCAAAGAAAAAGCAAGGCAACTTGCTCAGGGTGACAAGACCAAGGAGACCTTGCATTTATCTCCCTTTCCTCAGGAGACAGTTTGATAAGCGTTTCTCATCATGGCAGTGCATAAGCAGGCTTCACACTCTGCTGCCTCCTACTGTTCATTCCTGATCATTCAGAATCATCTCTCAGCTGTGCAGCTGTGTTGTGAGAGCTGGACCAGCACGGCCTCCTCCACTCCTGCTCAGAAAATATACGCCTTTCTCCTGTACCAGCACAACTGGGAGAGGAAGACAAATACTCAGCTGCTGCAGGCAGGGCTATGAAAAGAAAGGCTCTTTGAACTGCAGCTCCAGCCCAACATTTCTACCCAACTGATTATAATTACACTGCCGCTTAATGGCACTCTATTTCCTAGAGCTACCACAGGCTGCATTAACTATGGGGCTAAAACCAAGTAAAATTCAAAAACTTCAGATAAATACTCTAGTTAAGCAAGGCAAAAAAAAAAAAAAAAGAAAGGGGCAATGGTAATACTGAACACATGATTTGTGGATTCAGAAGAAATGATATTCCTAAGACCTCTTACCTTCATACAGTATTTTTGCATTCAGGTCAGATAACGTTTCTGCTTTTTCTTGTTTCTGGTTTACCTGTGAAGATAAATTACTGTCGGGAGATGCAAGAGATCCATCCTTGGTGCTGGCAGGCTGAGAACAACTCCCTACAGATAAAGGCCTGTAGGTCTGCAATTTCCACAAAAGAAAGTCATTTCTAGAGGGTGGCAAAGCCAGAGGGCAAAATGCATGATATGTCCGTGTTGTGTTGCTGCGACTCCTCAGTCTCTGAGGAAATTCAGTACCATGGGCTCCTTTCAGCCAACAACACCACCGGGAGACCTGGCGAGCCCACAAAGCCATCTTCATCAGTATGGCATCCTGCTAGAAGAGAAAAGACCAAGGAATAAAGCAAGCGCTGACCTCACCTCATCCACGGGCCAGGCAGTGCATTAGCTGGCCTTTGTGCGTTAGTCATCTAAGCATTAAAGCAGAAGTTACTAGCTACAAAACATTAAGTAGCTGTTTTGAAACTTCAAATACAAGCCAAACAAAAGAGACATAACTGAGCAGAGCAGGCTCTAGACAACACAACCTGCTGGCCTTTATGAAAGCCATTCCCCTAGGCGAGCTACGAGGAGCAGGGGAGAAAATCGAGCAAGGACCTAAACCCTCCCACAAAGGCAACCCAAGCGACAGGGCAGCCGGTGCAGAGCAGCCACCTCGCAGCCTGGCACAAGGCGAGTGGAGCCTGCGCCGCGCTCCCTGGCCCTTGCAGGCCGCCCAAGCCCGGCAGCCTCCGCGTCGGGCCGACACGAGGGCGCGCCGGCCCGCCCGGCCGCGGTGGGGTGGGCACGGCCCGACCACGGCTGCGGGCACCCGGCCGCGCCGCGTCACCAGCGTGGCGACCGTTGGAGCCCGCCAACGCCTCACCTGCCCCTCGCGCCGCCCCTGCGCGCGGCCGAGCCCACGTGGGTTCCCCCCACCAACCCAGGCGAGACCACTCGGAAGCAAGGAGCGGGGGTGGCAGGGCGGAAACACTCCGCACCGCTTGCGCGAGAGGGACGGTCCGGCTCCTCCTCCTTCCCCCCCCTCGTCGCGTGGGCGCGGGGCGCGCCGGAGCGGCAGCGCTAGCCCCGCCCCACCGCGAGCCTGGCGGCGGCGCGCACGCGCACGCGCGCGGCGTCTCGTTTCGTCTCAGCGCCTCGTCTCAGCGGGAGGCGCGCGTGGGCGGCCGCGCCGGGCCGCGCCGCGTCGCCCCGGCGGAAGCCGAGCTGGGCCGCGGGGACGGGTCGCCATGGCGTCGTGCGTGGGGAGCCGGACCCTGAGCAAGGACGACGTGAACTACCGGCTGCACTTCCGCATGATCAACGAGCAGCAGGTGGAGGACATCACGCTGGAGTTCTTCTACCGGCCGCACACCATCACGCTCCTCAGCTTCACCATCCTCAGCCTCATGGCCTTCGCCTTCACCAGGTGCGCGGGGCGGGCCGGCCGCGGCGGGGGCGTCCCGGGGCAGGGGCGGGCAGCGCGGCGCCGGGCCGGGCCCTAGTGGGGCGCCGGGCCGCGACGCGCCGGGCGGGCGGGCTGCACGCCGGCCGGCCGGCTGGGGAGCTCTCCTTTTAGGGKAGCGTTATTTTCTGCGGCTGCCTTGCCTTGGAACTTGTTGATCGTTTTATGGTTCTCTGCTACGGTCTTTACAAAAACGGGTGCATGTTTCGAGCAGTTGCTGAGAATAGCTTTTATTAGATGACTGAGAAACCCAGCAGTGACATCACTCAAGTAGATTATTTACCTAGTGTTCGTTTCGGGGGGCAGGAGTGACTGTTTTGTGCCATCGTTTCTGTACGACACGCGCTAGCTTAGGCTAATCATACGTTGGCATAGGTCCCGGTGCTGATAGGCTTAGCCACATCCCTCGCTTCACCACAGGAACAGCTTCGTGGGCTTCACCACTGCAGTCATTCATGGAAATACAGCTAGGAACAGAATTAAGAGTTTTCAGGGGYCTTATTTGTAAGCAAAGGGTATAGCAGCCCAGTCTGTGTAGGGTGCCTGCCTTGCAGAATTTGTCTTGCTTGTGGATACTTTGTGTTACCCCCTACTGAATGGGGCTGTGAAGGTGATGGTGTTGTAATACTCCTTTAGAGCAAATCCTGCAGTCTCTGGGCAGAGTGATTTGTGAGAGGTTTTGGCTGTGCTAGTGCATCAGGTTTTGGACTCGTTTACAGCTTGGTGACATTGTTTGTACGAAATCATGCATTGCAATGGCCTTGTTGATTAAAAATTTGACAGAATTGACAGAATTTGTCAGATTGGGYATTTGACGGAAGAATATCATTAGGTATTTCTAGGGCAGATGTACAAGTTGGTGTGTAATCTTACATCTCATTCTAAGAATACAAATATATAGTTTATATGAATTAGAAAAATAATGGTCAAGCATGGGATGAGCTGAGAAAGGAGCATAAGGAAAATTAAAAATGGCGTAACTGCAAATTGTTTGAGTTTTCCCTTTTCTTGTTTTTACTTGCGTACGGCCCCGAGGAGGATATTCTTAGTAAACTCATCCCTTGTTCTCCTCAGGTGACAAAATCTGAGCTCAGGTAGAATGTCCTGGGGAGCTGTACTTCATGAATCAGACATGACTCTATGCTTCTTTATAATGTTTCATTAGAGATCTCTGTTATGAGTGCTCCTCTTGTCCTGTCCCTGTATAACTTTTGTCTCCATTGGGATAGTTTGGGTTCAAGCTTGTGAGATACTAAGGACTTCTTGTCCAGACTTCATCCTCAAGGATTAATGGAATTGATCACTCAACTTCAGGAAAGAAAAGGAATTTGCCTTTAGTTCTTCCAGAGAGGGAATGAGCCAAACAGCAAGTTCAGAACTATTGAGTATTCTAGGTCCAAAGAACATTTTTTCCATTGTGGGATGCTTTGGGTTTTCTTCCAAGAGGATTGCTAACTTTTTGTTCGATTTGTCTTGCTCTCTTTCTAATTCCAATGACTTCTTTCATTTAATTTTCTTCCACTTCTTCCCCGTCTGTCCCTCAGCTCTGCTTCACTTCCTGTGTTTAAATACCAATTGATTTCTCCTTAACTCTTTGTTTCTCCTCCTCACAGATTGTGGAAGCTACTCTCTTTTTTCCTTTTCTACTATTTCCAACCATCACAGGAGTTTCCTTAATCTCCATGGTGATACCAGAATGCTGCCCCCATTGCCATATTTGGGACACTACCCAAACCATATATGCTCTTTGAGTAGCCAAACAGGGAGTGGGTAGTTCCCTAGATGCTTCCAGTTATGTACACCCAGGTCTGGTCTTCCTATTCCCATCTGCTTGCATGAGTCTCTAGTAACTGTGTTCTTATTTCCGCTTCCTGGGCACAGTGCACCATAGACTCCCAGTATGATGTGACAAGTGATTTTTCTTTTTATGCAATTGGCTTGCTTTGTGCCTCATGATTAGTTAAAGTAAGGATGAACAAGCCACAACAGGGGATTTTGTGTGATATATTCATACTGATTTTGTTAAGTAAATTTTATTTTTTCAGGAACCTCAGCATAGGCAGAGGAAATTCTGCTTCCTTTAAAGCCTTTCTTGCCTCTTCTGTAATTGTTTTATGTTAGAAATATGTAATGGTTCAGATGAACTTAGAAACGCTCTTCCCTTGGATGTACCAAGCCACAACCTGGGGACTGGGTCTCCATTGGGATCACCAAGAGCAGAGGAAACTGTCTTTGAGCTGGCAGATGAGGGTAAAGCTGAACCTCAGATAGCAATAATCTTTAGTTAGCAATAATACGGAAAAAGAAATGACAATGCTGAGTTTAATTTCTCCATTTTAGGGTGGGGACAATTTTGTTTTTAAAGCACATCCCTCTAATCATTTCAACAGTGGCTGCAGCTGCCTTGGTTTCTTCCTGCTGAATGAGCCAGATGCAGGCTCCCTTCCTTCAAGGCTGTGCCCTGGAGCAGAGGCGCTGAGCGGCTCTGGCTTTCCCTGTCCTTTTCCTCCCTGGAGGATGTGGCTTTCTTGGAGCCAGGAGGCAACCAGCAAGGGGGCAGATGGCTGCTGGAGGGATTATTTTGGGGAGCACAACAGCAGGACTGAGCAAGGTGACAGACTGGTAGCTTCTGGTGTGAAGCTGCAGGGGTTTATTGAAGCAGGAGTAAAACCTATGAGGATGTAGAACTGTCTTCTTTCAAATCCCTTGATTAATAGAGTTGATTAAACTGGATGATCATGTATTTAGGTTCGTTTGGGGGAGATTATGGTAGATCCTTTCCCCCACCTCCACCACTTTTCATTCAGCTAACCTCATTTTTTTGATGATGATGTAATAGTGGACTTTGGTTTATTTTTTTTTTAGTAATGTGCTAGTGTAATGTAGTGCTGTGGAGCAGGGAGAAGAGCAAGAGAGGGAAAAAAGGTTAGGTGTTTGTGATGTCCTTTGTTTTTTATTGTCTTTCTTCCAAAAAGCCCCAAACTTGAAAAATGCATTGGTGAAGTAGGTTTAAATTGAGAGAATTCTCTTCTGCCCTCCCACGCAAGCATTAGAAACTTCATGCTGCATGAATGTTTATATTTCAAAGTCAGCATCAAAGTTCCGAAGGCTCAGTGAGGAGATGATTTAGCACATTTTCTTAATTGCAGCTTATTGAGATTGTATCTTTCCTCTAACAGCTACTTTGTTTCCCTTTTTGTTTTGGGGTTCCCCAAAATAGCTCTTCCAGGAAAGTATTGTAATTCTTATCCTAACTAGTGCACAGTAGTGAGGTTGTCACTCCCACTTGTTTTTCACCCGTTTCTGGCAAGAAGATAGGACATCTAGCTCTCTTGAAAAGTATCTCCAGGCTGTTCTGAAAATAAAACACCTCTACCAGTCATTTGGCTTATTGGAATGAGATTTTGACTGTCCAGAAGCCTATAAATAGAGAAAGCACAAGGAATGTAAAAATATTGCAAGCTAGACAGCGTTGATTTTGGAGGAGAGGATGGCAGCGTGACTAGGACAGCTTTCCTGAAGCTGAGTAATATTCAGAATCCTGATGTACAAAGATGAGGCCCTTTCAGCCCAACTGGCACTAGAATTAAGTGATAAGATCATGGTCTCTTCCACTTCTGACTTGGCTGCACTGAATTAGACAGTGATGTGACTTCAGTAATATGGTCTCATTTAAAATAAAAAAAATCCCCACTTGGTGGCACCTGTGATACCATGTGAGTGTGTATTATTTGCATGTTATAACAGAGGAATATGGCTTGTTGGGGGAGCCATCAAAGTGTGTGACTCTGGCTGGGAGGTGTCCTGGATGACATGAAGCTCTTCCGGTTGCTAAGGGAGCTGGAGTTAGGCCCTGGAATTTGGGGTTTATAGCTGGCATGAGGTGTCAGACTGTGCAGACCTGCTGCTGGAAAATGGCTGATAAATCTGGACTGAGCTAGTTTAGAAAAAAAAAAAATTACTATGTGAGTCTGTAATACTCTGCAGGAGAGAAACCTTTCACATTCAATTTACATTTTCCTCACATGCAATAGAACTAATACGGTGCTTAGATGCTTCATAATGGAGAAAGTCTGCTATGGAGCTGTTATGGCTCAAATCTGAGGGAAAGGGAAATAATTTGGCAAGGTGAGAGAGATTTTATGACTACAGCAAATACATAATGTGGGGCACATTTATGTTGTCACAGATTCTTTTCTGAACCATCCAGAAATGTGACAGACGCTTTACTGGGAAGAGCTTTATCCCTTTCTAGCCTTATTACTGAAGTTTCCTAAAAGCTGACTGCTGGTCAGAAGTCTTCTCTGTCCCCTTCTCGCACCCCCCCGGCTGTACACTATTTATATACTACCTGCCTGAAAAAAAGGATGATCTCAGTCAAGTGTGCCTTGGTATTCCAAACTGGGTTCTTAGGTCTCTCTTCTGTCTGTAATATAACAGTAGCACAACTAATACCTGTTATTTTATTCAGAGCTTTGCCTTAATAATCTCAAAGCACTTTAATGTTTTCCTTTGGTTCTTTTAAGTTTTTCTGTCACTCTTGTACACAGATTATACATTGTGTGGGGCAGGATACTGTTCTCTGGGTTCCCCCCTGCCCAGTATAGAGGGTCTCTGGGCTTTGACTAGGATGCTTGAGCCTGGGATGATAAAATATTAAAGCCTGATTGGAATCATTTCCCCCTGCATCCAGGCTTCCAGAGTTTCTGTCTAGGTCTCTCTCTGCTAGGTAAAAGTACTTTTGATGATGTTTCTGTAAACATTAAAATAGGAACACTTTTCACCTTGTTATAATCATTGTTGCATTGTCACTGCAGAAGCGACGCTCACGGCTTGCATGTATAGATGATAATATGTTTAACTCTCTCCTTCTAAGAAAGGATATCCAGAAGTACAGAGGGAAAACCATTCAGTGCAGTTACCATCCTGATTCGGTACACAACCAGCATGCTTATTTCCTATACTTACTTCCATGTAGTCTTTATTTAATTAATGTGCTATCTTGACAGTCTTTTGACTTCATCCTCAAAATGATACTTTAACGCTCTGATATTGTCTGTCTCTTCAGGGATGATTCTGTCCCAGAGGATAATATTTGGAGGGGTATCCTCTCTGTGATTTTCTTCTTTCTAATCATCAGTGTTCTAGCTTTTCCCAATGGTGAGTAAGGTTCATACTTCACTTCCTCACATGCAAATTTCTCTTTATTGTCACTATATTTATTTTGATTTTTTTTTTTAAGTACCACTTTTAAGTACTTTTTTTTTACTCTTCTGCATTCCTTTACTGTTAAAGAACAGTCTAAAAATGGGTTGCAATCATACTGAGTGGAGATATCTGTAAAATGCAAGTTATTTATAGCTTGTCTGTATCTAACAGAAAGTCAGGTCTTCAAAATCATAGTGTCCCTATTTGCAGGCTTAAAGTTGCGACTTAAATTGTGAAGTAAGGATGCTGCCTAGTCCTTTAATAATGCTTTAAAGGAGTCTTCTTCAGTGTGTTTTAAACAGAGGTGTTATTCTAGAGATTCTCAGAGGTATAACACCTTACATAAATCACTGTACCAGAAGCCAGTGACATAGTTGGATACAAAGCCTAAGTCTAAATCACATCATGATGTAAAACTGCAATTGCTCAATATAAATTTATGTTGGACAAAAGCTTTAGTAACTGTGTGGGGAGCAGAAAGTGTAAAAGCCTTTGTGATGCTTAAAATTCTGCAGAGGAAATGCTGGCTTCCCTATTTTATTTTTTTAAATTTTACTTATTGAGGTCATCAATGRCTATAATTTCGGAGTCAAGTTTAAACTGTGTCAAGATTGCCACTGTTCAGAAATAGATGAACATGAACTGTGCTTAGGGTAGATATCTAGTTCTAAGTCGTGAAGTATCTTTCTTATGTTTAAACTTCATAAGTTGATAGTTTTCACAAAGTGCTCCCTGAAAAGCTGAATGTCAGAGAGAGAAGAATGAAGTTCATGCTTACAGGGATGAAAGAGCAATCCACAATGTGTACTTAAAACATCAGCCACTTCTTACTACCTAATTTATGATTAATATTTAGAGATTTTCTGCTTCCGCCAGGCTGTTATCTCCTGTTGTTTGCATTAACTATGAGGGGKTTTTTTTTATTCTAATAAAGTCTGTTTGTTTTATAGCCAGAAATTAAACTATGTTCATATTGATAAGGGGCATAGGTATCTTGCATCCTGTTAGATGCATGATATTCAATTTGGAAGTTTTAGGAGGCCTGTTTGCTAACAGTTCATGGCCATCTGAAGGTTAAGCACAATGTTTGTTTGCTAACGCACAGAAATTTGAATTTGATGACTTAATTTGGGGCAAGCTATGCTAGACTAAGCTGTGGTCTAGAAACCAGATGAAGAGGTCTTCAGGTGACGCTTGAGTTACGGTGTCTGCCGAGTAAACACCATAGTACTGTTCTGTAGACAACTCCCATAGAAATAATCGAACATTTTGTCTACCCCATAGTAATTGCTGACCCCCTCTTTCTCTTCCCAAATCTCCTGTCACCATTTTTTTTTTAACATAAAAAAAGGGCCCCAAAACTTTGGGTGTGTTATAAAGTTTGATGGAGAACTGATCTGTGCTCATGCCAAATGCTCTTCATTTGAGCTAAATCTAAAAATGGATTCTGTGGTTCTTGGTGACTGTCCTCTAATAGGTTTTTGTTTACTGTCCACAGGACCTTTTACACGCCCCCACCCTGCATTATGGAGAATGGTTTTTGGTAAGCTTTAAACTGTATTTCTGGTTTGTTCAGTGCTTCTGCAGGATTGGCCGTTTTATCTTTCAGATGAACAGAATTGTCATGAAACATAACTGCACATCAAACTTGTGTGAATGACTAGCTCTTCCCTCCCACCCCTGAGCACTTGATCATAATCTGTTCTTAATTGCATTTGGGAATGTCTTTGGAGTTCCTCTCTGTCAGGCTGGTATAAGCTAAATTACCAGACAAGGAGTATGCATTCCGATATTCCTTTTTATTCCTATTTTGTATTTGTGCTTCCTAACTGCCATTGCACCTTTCCTACCACTATCTATTCCCACCCCAAAAAGTTTTTTTTTTTTAATAGCTACTGCAGATACTTGCTGACTTGTAACTAAATCCAGTTTAGTTGGATGTTTTTCATTTTGTGGGAAAATACGCTGTTACTCTATTAAAGTGATTGTATAGCTTAACATACATTTGTCTGTACTCTTAATGTGAATTTATTTATATTCTTAATTTATACTTTCAGCAAAGTTACTGTAAACATTAATTACATTCATAGTTGGGAAAAATAATTTCATTAACTTCATAAAATACTGAGTGAAATGCTGCTCCTTAAACATCAGAATTACATTGCAAAAACATAGGAAATATTATTTTCAGATAATTCAGGGTTCACAGAGCATAGGCTAGACTCTAAGCATATTGTCACAGCATTAGGCATGTTTGATTTAAAAGCTCTCTCCCACCACCTTTTAAAGCTAAAAATAACTAGCCTCCTAAAGTAGCTGATTACTCATCTGTTGACATTGAGGGTAGTGCTGATTAGATAGTACTCTTTTAAAGAATCCTGCTGCTTGTGAAGTTTGGGAAAGGTCCTGTTGCTGGTTTCAGATTACAGTAACTGTAAGTTAAAAGGACATTCTCAGTGCTGATAGGTTCAGAGCTTGCCCCCCGGGCTTTTGCAAAGACTTCATGCAAAATCAAAAGCAAGATTTTCTCATGTGTAATTCTGCTTCCTCTGGCATGGCTTATTCAGCTGTGCTTGAAATCTCAGACCTGCTCAGTAGCCGAAAGGCAGGAGTAGCCTGTGTCTGTCTTGGCAGGCTGTACCTGCTGTAGTAGCTTGCTATCTCTTTACCTGAAGTGATTTTAAGTTGCTCTGCAGAGGACAGTATATACTTTCTGTCCATGTCTGTGTACTTGAGCAGAACTTGTTCTTTAGCATATGCTGGCGATTAATAACACTTTGAGTCTGTTTACAGTGTATTAATTTCTCTTTAGAATTGCTATAGTCTATTTTGAATGGCAGAAACTAAGCTTACTCATGTTAACCTTTTTGCCTTCGTAGCATTGCTGCAGGGCACAAGTAAATTTGAATCCTGGACTATATGGATTTAGTATCGGTGTTTATAGGCCACTCCCAAATGTAGTCTTGGTTAAACCCTCTAAATTTCTACTATTAGACTTGCAGGGGGGAGGAGAGAGAGTTGATCTGTGAACATGCCAGTGATGTAAAAATGTGCTCCCAATAGCAGCCTCGTCTACCTACAGTTCCACACCTAGGACATTTCTTSACTTTTTATCAGTTTACAAAGAAAATCCATATTCAGACTTGGGGAGGAGAGAGGACGTAGTCCCAAATGTAATAGTGTTACAGAACTTAAAATGGTCTGAAAACGTATCATCAGCCATTTTATCTTTAAAAGCTTCAAACAGCAGATTTTCCATTTCACAAAAGTAACTCAAGCATGCCAGTCTGTTAGGTTATATTTGTAGCTACTCTTTATTGCTCTCATAGCTCAGAATTGCCAGGTGGGATTATTAAACTGATCATTGCGTTGAAATCTGCATATAGGCCTAGAGACCTGCATCAGTGAGACTGACAGTATTTAAATAAGGGGATAGAGCCAGTACAATTGTGGGGTCCTAATGTGTCTCTTACTGAAGGGCTTCCTGAGCACTGCCTTGTGCTACTCATGTCTAAATTGTTTAGATTGATTTTGTTTTGACTGGGTTCATGCAGTCAAGCATGTATAACATCCCATAAAATGGGAAATATACAAAGGGCTGAATGCTTAAACATCACCCTCTGGCTTGGCTCTAAGCTTTTTGCATGTAGCCATTGTATGTAGAAAACTCATTTGTGAAAACTCGGCAGATTTTGAGCTCCAGTTTGAAAGCAGCTTTGTGGACTCTTGGGGTTCCATGGGGTTTTGTCAGTGAACACATTTCTAAAACCGAGTCTTTTTGCAGGTCTCAGTGTGCTCTATTTTCTGTTCCTGGTGTTCGTGCTCTTCCTTAACTTTGAGCAGGTAAAAGCAGTAATGTACTGGCTGGACCCTAATCTCCGATATGCCACAAGGGAAGCAGATATTATGGTATGTATCCTTGGCACTGTATTGCACATTTTAGCTACTTTGCATATGATTTACATTGGTGGGAAYGGATAAATCTGAATTTGATTGCATGAGCAGGACAAGTTGATGTCTGTACTCACCAGAGTCAACAAGCCTTTCATATCAACTGCTGTTTCTTTCCATTGAAATCAATGGGTGAGAAAACCAGCCTTCTCTCTGTTCTTTCTAAGGTAGGCTTTCAAATGGGTGTGCAGTGGGGAGCGTGAGAAATGTTTGAACTGGAATGGTTTTGGATTCCTTAAAATAATAGATATGAACCTGGATATTGGAAATACCTTTATCATGGTAGTATCTAGAAGAGGCCTGCATGATATGTGGCCCTCAGATCAGTTTTTTTTGACTTGCCACAATGCTGTCTTAAAAGAACTTTGGTTTTGCCTTATTGCTCTGAACTTGGCATGTGGCTGTCATGCTACCAAGTAGGTAGAAGGCCAAAAACAGCAACTGCACGGCTCTGCTGCTTTTCAGCCACCCAGCTAAGCAGCCTGTGCTGGTACTACTGGGAAATTAGATCCACAGACTGTGATCTTGAGTGGCACAGAAAGCCAGGCTTGCTCTTCCACCTGTTAAACAGCTTGCAAAGAGATTTCAGTGCAGAGAACTTCCTTCAGGTAAGGACCCTAGCACAGGGGGCTGAGCTGGTGAAGGGGGGCATGGGAAGAGCATGTGAGGTATGTCTGGATGCAGGCAGAAGAGGGTATAAGCAATTGAGCACCAGGCAGAGGATGGTTGTTGCAGGGGGAGGCAAGAGTAGTCAGTTTAATCCTCTTCCTCTTTTGTCAAGTTACTGCCCACCACATGACCAGCATGCCTGCTTGTCCTTGGGTTTGGGTATCTACACACAACAGCCACTGTCAATCACCTGTTGTATGGTAGGTGCTGTTTTCAGACTCTTGCCTCAAGAGTAAGGAAATACACTGGTCACTTCCTGCAAATAGCCATTTACTGCATATGACAACTACCACACAGCACCTAATTATCAGTGACTGCAAACTCCAGCTCTGTGGCACGTAAAAGAGAATGTAAATCTTTGCAGTGCAGTTAGCTTGCATCAACTGATTGACAGCGAGGGCCATGTGCAGGCTGCTTACCTGGAAAAATCTGGATGCTGCTTGTGTTGCACCTCAGCTGATCAACAGTACATGCTGTGCAACTGCATGACAGCACTGGGACCTTCTGTTTTGCAGGAGGTGTGTGGTGGTGAGGAGGAGTGGGCAGCCCACTGCTATGGGTAGAGTAGGGTAGTGGGAAAACTGGAAAGGTGAGGCAGTTCTGTCTCTTGTCGCATTCCTAGAAGGAACTTGAGCACGGGGGTTAGTGATGTTGCTGAGCAGCAGAAGGAGCTGGCATGAGGAGGAATCTGAATCTGTAAGTTAGTCTCGCCTGGCTCTCCTGTCGTTTAAGTTAGAAATAAATAGATTCAATTTGGGGGGGGACTAGTATTACTGCTGGCACAGAACCGCACTACAGCAGGTTCCCTGACTACAGCAGTCAGCAGAAAATTACTCTGTACTTCTTCACAGTCCTGATAATACTGTCATTTAAAGTTGGAGTAAATTTTTTGTGGGAAAAGGTGCACAACAATGAAGGCTACAGCTTGGTGTCTTGCATGGGGCTAGCAAAGTTGTTTGAGTATAGAAGGAAGTTAAACACATTTCTGTGTGTGTATGACTGGCAGAACTGCAGTTAGAAAGAGGAGTTATGGGGGAAGAGCCTTGGTAAAAATAATAAAAGCAAAAAAGCAAGAGCCCCACAAAAGAAATTTAGTTTTAGAGCAACTTTACTGTGTCCACTCTGTATAGAATCTCAGATACCATGCTACTACTAGGAGCCTGCACCTTCCATTGTACATTCAGTGCTTCTCATCCTTTTCTTCAGGAAATGAAACACAGTGGCTATAAGACTTTGTGTGTATATAGATCATGGTGCCAAAATGACTCCAGCTCAAAGCTTCCTGTGGTTTGAACCTGAATCTTTTTCTGCATATATGAATGAAGCAAAAGAAGCAGAAATGTGGAAGACAGATCTAGTGTATGTGGATTTGTCCCCTATTCTGCAAAAGCGTACCCCATTCCAGAGCTGTACAGGGAATACAGCAAATAAGTTTGGCAGTTTCAGACCTCTGGATGCATGCAGTAAAGCTGCAGCTTTGACATTCTTAAGATAAGTGATACACTTTTCTGTGAATGATCATCAGCACTGACATGTGCAAGAAGCAGCACCATGCTTTCACTTCAGAGAGCACCAACAGCAACAGCACCGAGCAGTGCTGTATTGTCACCTGCAGGTGGCAATATATATTTTAGGAGGATGGTGAGCAGAGTTTTTTAGAGTCTGTTTACAGTTGGGAATAATCTTGTTTAATTTGTGCCCAGTGACAAGACAAAACTCCACGTATGTAGCCTCCAGATGGAATACAGATTTTTTTTTTTAATTGGGCAGTGCTTTTTAGCACTTGCTGTATAATATGATGAGAGAACACATTTCCTTTAATATTAATGACTAGAATATTAATTAATATTCTTGAGGAATCTGCCACTCATCTGTGATAGAACAGTTGCAGGTTCATTTTGATTTTTACTTCGGCCATGTGACTAAACCTTCTGAATATGAATGTGGTCTGGGAAGTTGCTTTGTTGAGAAAAATAAGACAAAAAGGGTGCTCAAATGAACATTGAGATGAACAACACATCTATGGCTGTGTCCCAGGCAGACTGATGAGGTTTAGCCACTGATGTCAGCAGGAAAATGAGGAAAGGTGGATATTTCAAATCTCTCTCTCTCTCTCTCTCTCTCTCTCTCACACTCACACTCACACTCACACACACACAATTTTCTAGGTTATTATTGTTTGCTGGTTTTTTTAATTATTTGTTTTATTGCTCCTCCTGTTCTTTGGTCGCATAAGTTATACATGCTCCTCCAGGTTCCAAGGTCTGTGCTATCTCCTTTCAAATTAGAACTGTATTATGATGACACTTGATATTGCAGGTTTTCTTGATAAGAAGGAAAAGGTAGGGCAGTAATATATATTTTAATATCTTTATAATTTCAAGCTTGTTGCACTGGATAGAAAGAAGTTTCATTATTCTAGTGTTTCTGAAGTTACCTGTTCATTGAGGCTTTCTTTTCTTTTTTCTTTTTTTTTTGTTATTAACAGGAATATGCTGTGAACTGCCATGTTATCACTTGGGAGAGAATCCTCAGCCACTTTGATATATTTGCTTTTGGGCATTTCTGGGGGTGGGCCATGAAGGCTTTGCTGATCCGCAGCTATGGGTTATGCTGGACTATTAGCATCACTTGGGAGCTCACTGAGGTAGGCCACCCACTTATTTCCAGTATATGAAAATGTATGAGACTTTACTCATTCTGCGAGGAAGCGTGAAGATTACTAGAAGGATGACTTGATAGTTCTCGATACAGATTTATATTTAAAGCCTATAAACCAGATGCAGAGTAATTGATGCAGTTGCATTAGTGAAGAGGGCAAGTCAGGATTTAGATATGTTGTGCAGATGATGGCTTACTAATACTTGAAGTAGGAGGGAAATCTAATTCAGTCCACTGGTGCCATCCATACTTTGTTTTTCTGTTGTTACGGGACTCAACGCTTGTGATGTTTCAGATTCTAACTGGTATTCTCTGATTTAGTGCAGTCCTTTCCCTTTACCACCTTACAATACCTGTGATCTACTGCCTGCCCTCAATACAACAGTATTTAAATATTTTGTAAAGTGGTGGTCATGTGTGTACTATACAGTGAAATGGAATGGGGGGATCCCTGAGGAAAACATGAGGACCCATGAGGAGAAGTCCATATGAAATGACACGACATCATGCAGTGTGTTGTTTTGGGTCTTGAGGCCTGAGCGCATAGCCACGTTTTTTTGTTAAATCATGCACAACAAGCCCAGTTTATTCATGTGCACTGACACAAAAATGTGGTTTTACTAGACGCAGATCTGAGCTAGTTCACACACAGTGTAGATTGATCCCCTGCACTGTGGTTTGGAGGACCACTAACTTGTTTTTGCTAAGAGTTCTCCCAAGCACATGCTTAAGTCAGTTAACTGTTATCACTTTAAAATCCTATTTCAGCTAAATAACTGCTGATATTTATTTTGGTTTAGCCAGTTGACTTTGCTCAGACTGCTGGTCTTTATTGCCAGATCTGTTGCTCATGCTATGCTACAAATGCACATTTCAGACAAGGAAAAAAAAAAATCCAATTTTTATCAGTTTTGGGGACAGCATATTCTAACCGGTCAGTTTCCAACTACTAAGTGCAGATGTAATCATCTGAGTTTAATCTTTAAAATCTCAGTTTTCTGTAAAGTTTTCTGTCTTGAGGATGTTTGGCCCATCTGTCAAGGCATTTATAATTCAAAAATGTAGATAAAGATCTAATTCTCTAAAATTAAACTGCTGGGTTTGAAAATATTGGTGCCACTAGCTCCTTTTCAAAACATGTTTTTATTCTGTGACATTCAAGGATACTCTCTTTTTCCAGGCCATTCTGAAATTGTTCAGTTAAAAATTGGTATTCCACAAGTACCTATCCGTACAGCACAACAAATTTGCTAGTTATTGTACTCGTTTTTCCCTCTGGAAAACAAGTTTAGATTTGGGCATGTTTCACACACACTCTTATCGTTCAATAGATCATTGCACTGCCATTGTCTCCAATTTGACACCGTGTGGGTTGTCCAGCATTCCCTGTCATTGAAAGGCAGTTTACCAGAATACACAATGGGTTGGGTAAGGTTCAACATATAGAAGGCTTATCACTGCTCAAATGTATTTTTTAAATGAATTAGTTGATTCAGGAGAGTCACTAGAAACCTAGAGAAGTTATCAGGGCAATTACACAGGGATTTAGCCATGCGTCTCCTATTAACGTTAATGGGTTTCAACTGGCTTCTCATTCTGAAATGGGACACTTGACTCACGTTCCATACTATCAGATTAAGTTGAGATGCAGGCAGACCTTGTTTTGAGAGCAGCCAGCACCTTAGAGATGGTCTGGTAAACACTTGTGCTGTTTTTTGCTGCCTTATTAGCTGTAACTTGTGATGTCTTTGAGGACTATTGTAGATTAAGATTCATAGCCTAATGCCCCTTTCACATTAGATCTACTTAAAACCTTGAAAGGGAAACCGTTTGTAGCAGGATAACAAGCTACATATATAGCTTGGGTCCTGAGAAGAAATTCAAGTTTTCCTTTCTACAGGTTGAAATTTACATAGTCTTGGTCAAGGAAAATGAGCTGTTTTGATATACTTCTGCTTTTGCAAGGGTTTTCAAGGGAAATGTCATTGCCAGTATCAATCACCGTAGTTTATTATAAATTGACTACAATTTACTCTTGCTTTATACCAAAAACATTCTTCTTGTTCCTTTCCCCGCATTTGAATTTTTTGGATTCATACAAAAAGATACTCTGTTATAAAACCCTTTTAGTAATCTTTCACAGACACACAAATCGATTTTTACATATATATATATTTATATATATATATATGTATATACATACACACACACATTAGGTGACAAAATTGTAATGTGTTTATGGGAGGTAAGAATATTATCTGGTTTGCTGTGTTTTGTTAAGCAGCTCCTTGAGTATTTCGAAGGGGCTGCTTAACATACAGCCCTCTTGGTTTCCAGTACACAGCTAACTTTTTTAATCTTTGGTTTGGGGATTGATGTGATTTTTTTTTTTTTTTTTTTTGTGGCATAGAGAAGACAAGTGTTTTCCTTTAAAGTAGAATGAAAGGAGTTGAATCCATTTCTGGGGTCTTAACTCTGGCCATCTGGGCAGTCATCCTCCTTCACTCTGTCAAAAATGTGAACTCACCACTTTGTAAATACTTTTAATTGATTTACTGATGCCTCATGGTGGTTCTCAGTTAAGGTGAGGATTAAGTTCAGAAAGGAACAGATTGCTTTAAAAGTAAGTGATTTGTATACTTTCCAGAGAAAATCTTTAAGGGGCTGAATATGTGAAGCTAGATCCAGATGGTGGAAGCTTTTCAATATGATGTTGGTTTGCTTCTGGCCTGATTTTCAGTATCTTCCTCTTAAAAGCACCTTCACAGTTAGTGGTTACCAGAGACCAAATAGGAAGGAAGAGTGGAATATCCTCTTCCTAAGCCACTCTGGATCAAGGATAACAGCAAAGCAAAGCTTGTATTGTCTGAAATGCTGATGACCTCTTAGTCTTTTTAGAGTCACTAAATTCCCTTAAAAGGTGAATGAAAGAAAGAGTTCTGAAATGTACATTAAATTAGAACAAGTCTTAAGTCTTGAATTCCGATGTGCTTTAGTATTGACAGTTGTTAAATGTGCATACATCCTACTTACTGCATCTTGTTGCTGGTATAGAAAACAAGCTTCTTGAGACTAATTTAGAAAAAAAAAAAAAAGAAAAGCACAAAACACCCTCATTTCTCCAAAAACTGCAGCTATTTTGCTTGCTTGATGCATTTCTGTGAACATTCCATGTGTCCTCTTAGATGCCAAAAGCTGCACTAAAGCCTTATATGCTGCATAGCCCCAGTAGGAAACGGTGAGAAGAAGGACATCTCTCAAATCCTGCATGGTCCTATCTGAAGCACTGTGAAGTCAATGGAAGAATTCCCATCACATTTCAGTGGTTGTCGCTCATGTCCATGAAATATGACATTTACTGAAAAGCTAATTTTGAATATGTTCTTAAAAAGTAACTTTATATGAATTCTGTGCTGTTCCTTACCCAGAATCTTTTTGCTGTATTCTTTAGCTCTTCTTCATGCATCTTCTGCCTAATTTTGCTGAATGCTGGTGGGATCAAGTCATTTTGGACATCCTGCTTTGTAACGGGGGTGGCATCTGGTTGGGAATGGTAGTTTGTCGTTTCTTGGAGATGAGGACCTATCACTGGGCAAGCTTCAAGTAGGTCTAAATTAAAGCTTGATAAGCATAATGTTTAATGTTATAATAAATTCAGTTTCTTGAGAAATAGACCTTTTTCTCTGCATATGTAAAATGTATGTGTTATAGAAATAGTGTGCAGTCTGAATGTGCTAATGGTGCTGTATGTTTATGAGGTGGGATTTTAACATTTAAAGTAGTGATGCTACTGGATAGCACATATTCCTAAATATGATTTTGTATATATAATTTTCCTTTGTAATCTAAGTTACAAGCATTGATGCCAAATGAAAGTACAAAGTAGTAAAGCTATTTGCATTTTCAGTGAATTATTTTATACAAGTGAAACTTTTAAGTAGGCAGTGAACCAACCTAATTTTAATTGTTGTCTCATTATACAACATTTTAAACTCTAGACTTGGGTTCAGCTTGATGAGACATTAGTGTGGCAATCTGCCAACACTAGCTGTCGTTGCAAAAGAGGAATCAGACTGGTTGCACCTATGCTGTGAAGTACCTTACCCCATTGCCAACTCTCTGAAATAAATGGAGCAATTGCAAAATAAAGTAGCATTTGTTGTGGAAAGGGGCAACAGATTGTGGCCTAGTAAGTTTTCCTTGCTAGCTCTTCTGGTTATGGTTTCTTCCATTGTTTTTTGCTCCTCTCACCCGCCACCAGATGGTAAGCGTTTTATCTCTGTGTTACCAATGGCAAAGATGAAACAGCATCAAGGGCAATGAGTTGCCAAAGGATATTGCCTTGAGTTAATACCAGTGATGGAAAAAGGAGCTCAAACCTTGACTTCCAAATTTGCACCCTGTACGAACTTCTGTGCTGCTTCCTTCCCTTACTGACAAGTTTACTTATTCCTCTGAGAACCATCCAGCCTTTAGGCTCAATTCAGTTTTCCCATATCTCAATTCAGGAGCAATGATGAGCACTAAAGAGTTGATGCTCCTTCTGTTTTAGAGTTCACTGAAAATTACAAGAGATATGCTCTAATATCTGTGGCAGGACTAGTCTTTACTATTTCTATGGGAGAATTTTTCCTTATGTTGTCTTTTAAATGCATGTGTAAACTCTTTGGCCCTTTAATATGAAGAGAATCTGCACAGAGTGGGAAGCTTTTGCTTGTGCCCTTTTCTTGCCTTTTTTTTCCCTGTTGAATAAATATGGATCTTAAAGATTAGAAAATGGGTGGGAGGCATCCCCCTAACCTTCCACTACTAAAATAAAGCAAAAGACAAATATTAGAAGTATCAAATCTGAATCTCCCTTTTTGTCCAGAATGGCCAGGGAAATAGCAGGCTGAAAACTGATTTCTACCCCTGCTAGGTCTCCTTTGGAGGAGAATACTCTGAGTTTTCCTTAAAATTCCCTGTCCTTTGGCTGCTGTAACTCATCTCAATTTATGTTATCAAAAGCAAGCACTGTAACACATCTGTCAGATGAAAAGCCGTTCACATTCCCTTTCAAAGGGGAATTTAAAAGCCTCCTAGCTTATAACAGAGCCATCACATCTGTGCAAAAGATTCAGGTGAATCTAACATCAGAATAGCAAGGGTTGGGARTGCTGTAAATGCTGCATGTTCAGGCCTGTGGAGGCAGCCTGGTACACACTTTATGAATAACAAATCTGACAGATCCTTAAAGGATTGGTGTCAGTGAGCTCTGGAATGAGGAATCCTTTAGATAAGAGCAATGGCAGCATCGAGTAGGGAGTGAAAATACCTTCAGATTCTCCAAGAGATTTGAAGAACTGCATTCCTTACTTTTTTTCCTTTGTGGAAAGAATGATAGATATATTTTGCTTTTAGTTGCTGACTCAAGATAGAGGAGGGTGGTCTTTCATAGCAGAATGCATCTTGATTGAAATGCTTAATAGATTATGCTGCTTAATTCACCCTTGCCTGTTGCACAGTTGGGTCTGTGAAGATCTTTGCTGTCCAGGGAGAAAGTGATTGTTCTGAAACCTCAGTAACATGGGTGTTGCTTTTTTTTCCCCTCTTGCATCTTCCTTGTCTTCACCCCAGTCATTCTGTTTTTCTAGGGACATTCACACAACCACAGGGAAAATCAAAAGAGCTGTATTACAGTTCACCCCAGCCAGCTGGACGTATGTTCGCTGGTTTGACCCGAAGTCTTCATTTCAAAGAGTGGCTGGAGTCTACCTTTTCATGATCATCTGGCAGGTAGGAAATAAGTTCTGTGAAATCAAAGCTGCCATCAGCTCAGTTACTTATTGGCAGTGTTTGGCTAGAAGACACTCTTAATGCAATGTATGTCTGTCATTGAAACGCACAATTAAATGAATTGATAATACAGAACTGGTCAGGGCATTGTTCACATGAGTTACGTGATAGTTCAGGAGTGTAATTACAGAATCTGTGGAAAAAACAAATGTTACAGATTGCTATCCTGGCCATCAGATTATTCTTTGCAATTGATACAGTTTTTGGAACTGCTAGACAGGTTTTTCTTCCATTGACTGTTGGATGGATCACTGATACTCAGAATTCTGGCCTTGGTCCAGCGAGACTCCATAATACGTCCCAACTGCTTGTGTGCTTAGTCATGCAAATGCTGAAAGACTTCACTAAAAACAGATTTTTTTTTTTCAATTTGCTGAATTTAGTTTTTAAAAGGAGAAACAGAACTGTTTGAATTTTATAGATATAATCTCTTCTGCTCCTTATCAAATTTGCCTCAGTCATTCATATCTGATTTGGGATGTAAAAGTTTCAAATTAGTATCTGGCCTCTTAATAGGCTTCTGGAAATAGACCAAATACTTTTGTAGAGGTGTCTAGGGGAGAATTGTTTGTTTTATCGGTATATTCCTTGCTTGTCCTACAGTAGGAATTTTAGGCTCTTGAAATGCTCAGTCCAACCAGCAGAACTACAGTAGAGCATAGATAGTTGTCCTTAGGTAGTTACCATATTAATCTCAGCATGTTTTCTATAGTAAATCCATAAGAGTCATGTCAGTTGAACACAAACGTCTACAGCACAAAATATAACCTTATTAACTGACTCTTTCTTTTTAGCTGACTGAGTTGAACACGTTCTTTTTGAAACATATCTTTGTGTTCCAAGCAAGCCACCCTTTAAGCTGGGGGAGAATTCTCTTCATAGGCATTATCACAGCACCCACTGTAAGGTAATTTTGTTTCCATGGTGTTTTTTCTTACATTTGGAGTACCTTGACTTCTAGGCGCCCAAGAACTGCATATAGTTTGTAAATAAGCACAGCACATTTCAAGAAATTTATGCTTTTGCTGCCATACCCATAGTAAAACAACCATGACTTTTCAGTAAAGCTTTTTTTCTGCCCAGTACATTAATAAGGTAAAATTTGTATAAAAATATGTTTTTATAGGGATAAAGAACCTGTCTGTTTAGTCATCTGTTTGTATAGCATCTGCCTGTGTTTTGAATTAGCTGAAAATATCATCCTTGAGGATTGCATGCCAAAGCATCTGTGCTGATGAATCAGATGCTCACAAAAGTCCAGATGAGGGAAAGCAGAGTTGTTGAGTTTTCTTACTTGAGCTCCTTGTTTCTGCTAGGAAATACTAGTGTGTTATAAGAAAAGGTAGAATATTACCTTATTCTGAGTAGCAGAACAGCATATAATGAATGATGAGGACAAAAGGACCAGATGGACTGCTTAAGAAAGAAAGCTTGTTCTTAGCATTTATTAAAACAGCCAATTGTCTTGTTCTTTCTTTTCCTTATGGTTGACTAAAGCTAAATTGTACTAAAGCGTGTGTTTTATTTTTGCTGGTAAACTTCAGTACACAGTGAGTGGAAACATTAACATGCTTTTAGTCATGCACGCTGTTAGTAGAGTCCTCTTAAATTTCTTTCCTGTGATGTGGCTGAAGGTAGACAGAATGAGTGCAATTCTGAAGTTAAAGAGCCAAGGAAATTCTCATTCAAGAGTAAAGTGACATTACCTTGGACAATAAAACAGCAGTCTTGTGTTGCTTTATTCCTAAAATTCAGCATCTTCTATAGCTGTTTAGTCTCTCGAGTTACGGGCAGTGATTTCACACTGTTAGCTGAATCACCTTAAACATCCGAAAAGTTTCTGTATAGATGAGCTTTTAAGTATTTTTATGGTACTTCACAACCTGTAGAGGTCTCTGTCCTTAAACCAATGTTGTTTTGTTGGATTGATAACACTTGCCTTCCCCATATGTCAGTTGAAATCAGAGACACAGAGGCTGAAAAAGGAACTTTGGTCTCACATCCTTGGGATTCCCCTCACTATACTCAAAACATTTTGGAGTGTAAAGAACAGACCAGAATGGTGTCCAGACAGTTTTCAAAATAAGGCAGATATTCTATTCTGCTGTTGAGAGGATAAGGTGTCAGTGGTTAGAGCACTTGCCCAGGATGTGGAAAACCCAGATTCAGTTTCTTCCAAGATTCAAACCTACGTATCTCAAGAAAATGCAGTTGTTAGATTAAAACACAAATTGCAAAAGAAGTGAGGGATTCTCTAATTCTTTTGAAGCTGTTGTACTTTCCCTAAAAGAATTGAAGTCACTGGAGAGACAGAAGGAAAATATATAGCTTTGTTAGCCTGCTGGTTTGGGTCCTTTCATACTTCTTGCTCTCAGAACTGTTTTCTGTATTGTTTCAAGCTATTCAATGCATGTGATAATCTGCCCTACTAGGACTGAAGTCATCTGGTAGACCTCCAGCATGATTGCATGTGATTCCAACCATCAGCATTTTATTTTCAGTATAGATCTATTTGTAACATAAACTAGTTTTCTAAATGTAAATATTCTGGGAACTTTCAACTTCATCAAAGAATTTTCTTGTTTTCCTTCGCAGGCAATACTATGCCTACCTCACAGATACACAGTGCAAGAGGGTGGGAACTCAGTGCTGGGTGTTTGGGTAAGTGTTCTTGTGTACAAATCTGAAGCTCTTGTGCAAGTGTTAAGAATGTGTCCCATGCAGGAACAGGCTTTGCATGAAGCCAGTCCCTGTCTAATGTTGTTTTTAATATAAAGAATGGTACACACAGATTTTTCTGTAAGTTCAGAGGAAAGGAAAATCCTAGATTTGGAGGTAGAACATGGAAAGCGATGGTAGGAGTAAGAAGAAGAACAGAAGGAAAAACTAGATACTGCTGGATAAAGCTAGGCTTCTTCAGAGACACATTGGCCTTGCTGCCCATATTCTCAATCATGTGAGAAGAGAAAAGCTTTTGCAACTACCCCTTACCTGTTGTGAGGTTATTGCTTACCTGGCTATCAAGGTGGGCGCTGCTGCTATTAGAGGACTCGCAACAAAAGACAGTGAAACTAACCACAGTTACGAACTATTTCTATTTTATTCTCAAAGAGAAGAACACTACGAACAGTGGTTACTTTGGCTACAATCTCTTTCAACATGTCTCTCAGAGGAGACCTTTAAATGAAGAGACTGCAAGATTGCATCTGGTGGGAACTTCCTTGACTAAAATGTACTGTTCTCAAAACCAGAATCATATGCTGTTGTAGCATCTTAAAAGCTTCTTGTAAATAAGCAATATAGTAGAGTCCATTTTGATTTATGGCTGGAAAGCTTACAAATGGGCAAACATAGAAGATGTTAAATCAAATCTTTAATAAACTATATATGCATGTGTGTGTGTGTGGATATAAATATCCTATTCAAGAAGCTCATTTCTGATAGGTATGATTTTAAATTAAAACAGCTATTTCATTTTGATTTTCAAGTTTAGTGTATTTCTCATCTCCAGAATTGTCTGAACCATTTTCATGTTTAACAGAAGAAGCTATTACTGTCTTAAATTAGAATAGCATTTCAATGAGCCATAAAATGCTCAAATCTAATTTAAAGATAGTGCTTTAGCAAACTCTTTCATCTTTACTGTTAGTCTCAGGGATGTCGCCGTGTTTTAGGAACAGTGCTGAGCAGGAAGGCTTATTTCCAGGTGCACCACACTACCTTAAACAGCACCCCTTTCTCAACAGTTAATTGAGATGAGATCAGAGCATGCTTCAATGTAATTCAAGGGATTTCTACTCTTGTTTTAAATGTACCCTGGAGAACATGGCATATGTCTCCTTGGGTTTGGCTGGACTTAAATATTCACCTCTTTCACTGACTTATCACCTTCCGGGATGGATCTATTACCGTCTTCAAGTTGTGATCATAACATCTAATGGACATATAAAAGGTAGTAACTCTTTGTTCTTGTTTAATTTTACTGGTGTTAAGTAGGAGTTAATAATATTTTCTGTAAGCCTAAGCCTCCTTACTTAGGGAGGAACCCCGCCCCCAAAGAATCAAAAGTGTGCATTATGATTCCAGAAAGAACAAGACAAGTGTGCATTATGATTCTGCTAAAGAGAGACTGTAACATGTGTAATCCTTAAAAACACACTGGCCCTTTTTAATGATCATCGCAGAGTAACCTGTCTTTCTGGGTTTGATATGGATGGTGCTTTAGCACTGAAGATGACTAATTAATCACACAGTTAATATGACTACTTAATGTACAATTAGAATCAAATAACCTTGCTCTGTGCATAAACATCTTACTAGTTGTAGACCAACTATATTACTATTTTAGAGAATTGTACTTAAATGCAAATGTTTTACTGAAGTCTGTTTTTAAATGATTAAGGGATTAAGATGTTTATATGAAAAAGGAACATTTCTCAACTATAGGTGGTAATTTTAGAGTCTTATAAAAGACACTTTTTAAGTAATTTTATAATTTTGGAGGGAGAGTTTAAGTTCTGCCCTATCAAGAAAGATGATTTTTTTTTCTCTGTTTCATCCCAGAGAAAGAATGTAAAACTACTCTTTTGCAAAATGAAGGGAAATATGATGCTGAGCATTTGCCTTCTGGCGATGAATAATTGTTATGGGTTGCAGCAGCTGTCACCCTTGGTACAAAGCTCTCACTGAGCACAGCATATTATGTCAGTAAATAGATATTCAGATATCTTCTTATGATTGCATAACAACAACTGTAATAGAATATTGGTCTACAGTCTGATCTGATGGTGGGAAGTGAGCCTGGAATAAGTAATCTCCTTGATACTGCTTGTTTCTGTAATCTGCCAGGAAAAAACAGATCTAAACTAGGAGTTCCTGCTGTTTATTGGAAAAACAGCACTCTTCCAGTAATTTAATTACCCTGAATAATTAATTTATGAAGCTATTAAAAGCAAGTATATAGAATATTATTTCCCCAAACACCACTGATACGAAAACTTATTCAAATCATGAAGCACTTAAAGGCACACATTGCATTTGTAACAACCTAACCATGGGAGTAATTAAAGTCAAAGCTTTGTGTTAATATTAAACTGTATATTCTGCAGCTTCAATGTATACTGTAATGTAACTCTCAACAGATGGACAATAAATGACTTAAGGCATGAATATAGCCAGTGCAACAGGTCTGCTGGAAACTGCACTATTTTCATTAAGACGAAGCCTTTCAAAAAGGGTTGCCTGTAAGGATTTTAAAAGACCTTTTCTGTTGAATAAAAACTTAGTGTATTTAGTTCTCTGGCACAGGAATCTAAAACAATGTGGAGATTCCCATCAGCCTTCAGTAGAGCACTAACACCTTTCACTATTAGCATTCTTCTGTCTTGTGATTTACTGTTTCTTTAATTGTATATACCGCTCCTTTTGAACAATGAGAAGCCCAAGTGTTCTTGACAGAAGTAGTAGGAA
The DNA here is from genome assembly GCF_003343035.1 of Apteryx rowi. Taxonomy (NCBI): domain Eukaryota; kingdom Metazoa; phylum Chordata; class Aves; order Apterygiformes; family Apterygidae; genus Apteryx; species Apteryx rowi. The sequence goes on from NW_020447919.1 coordinate 801,452, forward strand.
GAATGTATAAATGCATCACAAACAGCTGTATAATAAGAGTCACTCTTTTGGAAATAGCCTATTGTTTTGTTTATAGCATCAAATATATCATATCCATATTTGTTTTCTGGTAGTGGACTTTTTGTTCCCGTTGCTGTGCTGTACTTTAACTATTTGTTTTCCTCCTCAGCTAGATCAGTAAAAATTATGTAAAACCAAGGAAGAAAAATAACTGGTGACCCTACAGAGTACTGCAGCTGTCAAGTCTTTACTAATATGCATCTCAGTCATTTGAAGTATTGGTCAATTAGGTATTACTTTCACAATTTTAAGGTGCCTTTCTGTAGTCCCCTCTGGATCCTTTTGCACTGCTCTGTTTTTGATTTGTGGTATGAAAGGGTTTTCATGAGGGAGAAGCCAGACAAGAAGCACTTGAAAAAATAATTTAAAATGTATTCTGCAAAGCTCCACAACATAGAAAGGTGGATCTGACTGCCAACCTTGGCAATTTCAACCTCTAACAAATATTAGAAGGTACTTCACCATGACAGCATTTCACATGCATAAATTTCTTTAAAATTTCCTAGTAGTGCTAATTTTTTTGTATAAAAAGCTTTAAAATTATTCTTCTGAATTCTTATTTGCAAGGAAATAAGATGATATAATGAGTAGGACTTAATATGTTCTACTCATCTTCAATAATCCCCTCTTAAGAAGATTCTGCTATTATAAATTTGTAGATTTGGAGGTCTGTGTTGTATAAGATAGTATTTATCATCTGAGGTGTGCAGGGCTGTGCCAATTTACCTACCCTAATTTAAGATGTGCCCCATAACTTTTGTCCTAGGTAAACACACAGGAGACTGAGATTCAGAAGTTGTCTTTCATTGCGTATTGGGCCATCAGCCTTGTAGTACTTCAGAGCCAGTACTTTAGAGTAGTACTTTAAGGGAACAGACTACCAGGGCAGCCTTGTCGAGTAATTCCAGTTCTCTGCTCAGCRAGGACAAGGTTTGCTTACCAGATTGGAAGTGGGCACTTTTGAGAGTCGGCTGGTCCTCTGGCCTCACTGAGCATGCTGCAATTCGTATTGAATAGCACAAAAATAGCTGCAAGGTATTACTTGCTTCAGGACCATTTCTACCATACCAGTGATTGTCACACATACATTTTTTATCCCTCTTTCACTGAGGGAGCTGAGGTTTGTCTGACAAGTAGTAGAGCTACTTTTGGCAGCTCCCTGGTTGTGGAGAGTGCTGGTAGGGAATGTGTCCTCCAGTGTCTACCTGGGGAGACCAGGAAACTTGCCCTGCTGGTAAGTGCACACATTTGAGGAGTGTACATGTGTGTGTTCATGTACAACCTCGAAGTCAGTTAAGTTCAAGTTAAGTAGTTTTCTTTATGATTTGCTTCAGCTTGAGAAGAGTCTGTGTTCTACGCTTTTGCTGCACCAGTAAGTAATATTGTACTAGGGTTGATGTTAAAAAGATGTAATTTTATTAGGGTTGATGTTAAAAAGATGTAATTTTATATCCAGGACCTATACAAACTGAATATATATCCATGGCAGGAGATGGAAGCTTTGGATTTGTAACCCCTCATTCCACATGAAGGTGTGGACATGTTTCTCCATATCTTTGAGCCTTGAAAGATGTAAGTATCTGGTGRTATCAGAGAGATATCTCTGATATCAACAGATATATTTATCTGGTGATATCAAAGAGCTGGAGATGCTTGTTTTGATTCTTATAATGCCAGACAGGAAAGTAAATACTGCAGTTCTTCCTCTCGAATTTCTCCACAGATCCTCTGTTCTTGTAGTGTTGGCCTGGGTTTTACATGTAAATCAGATCACATGTGTGGGACCTCAGAGATTTGAAATGCCATTTCACATTAATTTTCTTTCTAAATTCCCTCTAAAGCGACCGGAGTAGCTACCATCTAAAGGCCTGTGTAGACCTGTAGTAAATAAAGGTGGTTATGTCTGACRGAGAAATTTTCAAATCACAGTTTCTTCGTTGACCCAACAGGGAGTCTATTGGTTGCTCAGCATGGAAATGAGACTTTAATCTTGTGAGGGCTGAAGCACAGTAGTAGGGAAAAACAGAAACCCTTTGCTATTGCGCGTGCGCTCCTGCTTGTTCCCTAGACAAGCAAAGGCTCATAGAATTGTGGATTGCCAGTCGATCACTTTTTGTATGCTGTTTATGCTAAAATGTAAAAAGAAAATAAATTTCCCAAAGAATTTCACTTAATGCTTCGTTAGAGAGTAGTGCTTGTTTAGAGCTGAGAGTCTGGAATTTGGCTTGTGCACGTGTGTTACATCCCTAGTGTTTGTAACCTTTCTTTTTTCCTCTCCTTCCTTTACCCACAGGGTTATTGCTTTCCTTGAAGCTATTGTGTGCATAAAGTTTGGACAAGATCTTTTTTCCAAAACACAAATACTGTATGTTGTGTTTTGGCTTCTTTGTGTGGTGAGTGAGATTTTTTCATGTGAAACAAAGCACAGCAAAAGTGTTGAAAGCTTCTGAATAACTTCCTTTATGAAACAGTGACAGCAGGGAACTGTTGGGGGGGAGTGCTGGTAAAGATGCATGTCCTAGAAAAAGCAAATGTGAGATCATTTAGAACATACTTTGAAGCGACTAGAATAACTTTCTTTTCTCATGTCTTTACATAGCTGAATATACTGGTGCTTTGGAAGGTAGCAATGAAACTAATGCTAGTTATAGAGCTTTTTATCTTTATGAGAGAAAATACCAGTTTAACTGAGGATAACTTTGGAGATGCTTCCAATAACTCCTGTTCCTTTCCAGCAGGTGCTAATGAATAGCACTAATAAGTAATGTATGTTGTCTCACACTGACATCTTAAAATTGCATAAACAACCTTGTTTTATCAGGCAAATCATTCTTGCTCAGCCTGCAGCTTTCTGTACTTCAGTGTGATTACTGCAAATGTAGCATGAAATGTCCATTTCATAGCAGTAAATGTATGTTTGTTTTGCTAGACTTGTAACTCTGATGCTAAACACATTTTTAATCATCAGTGAAAAATAAGGCATTTATAATGGGTTGACAAATATTTCTCCCTTCTAGCTGGAAAGACAGTTTGAACAGGCGATAGGAAGTCAGAATTTACTGTTCCATTATTTAGCATTATGATTTTATTCCTAAAACTTCAGAGGAGAAAAAGTATTGAATTGCTTCTCAGATCAGAGCCCCACAAAACCAAATATGTACTCCAGCCTGAAGCATGGGGCAGGGGGAAGGAGAAATGTTTTGGGGTTTTTTCCTCACAACCTGATGTTCCTGATAACATACCTGCTTACCAAGCGCCTTTGTAGGATGACTGGTACRGTGTCGGGGGGGAAGAATCATACTGGCAGTGGATCCTGTATGTATGTGAGTGGTTTGTATGTATTCTCACACTCCTGTTGAGAATTGGTCTGCATGCCCCAAGGTGGCACCATGTATGCATACCCTGAACTTTGGAACGCAGGTCTTTTTCATCCTGATAAAGGTGCAGACAGAAACAGAGAATTTCATGCTCTGAATGCTGAATCTTCAGAGACTCAGATGACCTTGAACCAGCAAAGAATTTGTAAAAAGTTTTACAGACATTTTTTATTTTCCTTCTCCCTTGTTTAGGCCTTTACAACTTTCCTGTGTTTATATGGTATGGTTTGGTACGCAGAATACTACGGCCACCGAGAAAAGGTACTTTATTAGGAAGCCTGTTTTCGTTTTATACAGAAGTTTAACTACAAAGCTTCTACATGTTTAAATTCTTTACCAAAGCTAGTGTACGTGGGGAGGGGGGGATGGTCCAGAGTCCAACTGAAGTCAGTAGAAAGAACTCTGAATTCGGCAGGTGTTGGACAGATCCCAAATTACACTGTGGCTTCTAAAGAATGCTGTCCTCTTAGTTACTCAAAATGGGGCTGTAATTTTAGCAAAGCATTCAGGGATGAATAGTTAGCTAATGTCCCCATTGTATAGGTGGAACGCTAGAAGAATATTAAAAATACTTGGTTACACAACAGATCACATGGCAAATTATGTGTTCTTGTTGTATCATCAATGTTATGCCTCTTAACCAGGAAGGAAAGAGACTTAAGTATTGGCTGAGCATTTTGTTAGGACTTCTGCCATAGTTTAAATTTACCAGTCTAATACCTACTTTATCTGGACAGGAGAAGCGCTGATCACAAGAACCAACATCCTAATGACATATGTCCCTCTTGGTTTTTGCAGACCTTGTCAGAAAGTGAAGACAGCCCATACAGTCCAGATGCTTCCTGGCTTCATTCTAAATTCAGCAGAGGTATTGACGCTTTTACATGTACGTTCTCAAAGTGATATTGGAATTAAGGGTCAGCACTAAGAAATGAGGCTTGAGAAACTTACCTTGGAGACAACTTGTTTTACTTAGAAATCCCTGCAGCAGCTATACAGATAAATCATCTATAAAACTACCTGATTTTACTGCCTTTTTTCTTCTAACTCTGCAAAATGTATTTATTTTTTAATGAAGGAGCTTCATTTTCTGCTGCTATTCCAGACCATTTTTGCAGAGTGAGGGGATTATGCGTTTCATAACTGTTCTGAACAGGTTTTCTCCCTGAATATTGTGTGTTTGATCTTTAGTAAACATTTGAATGTGAAGTGTGCTTTTATTCCTGCCTGTTAAGGAACAATCAAGAATGTGCCCTGGAACTTACGTTCTTACTGACACTTACCTAGCCAATGCAGTGCTGATGGTCATAAACAGCTTCCTCTGTCCTAAGCAAAGGCAGCCCACTTCTCTGATTTCTTTTCCCTACACTGGAGGTCAGTTAAGTTACTTGTCTCCTCCTTTACCTGTTCAGTGTGGACTTGCCTATTGGAAGAAAACAAGAAACTACCTCTGTCAGAGCTTATGCTCCAGGTGTCTTTGTATTATTTAAAAGTATTTCCAATTTACTATATGCTTGAAAAGCACCTACACAACAGAGTTCTTTATATTTCATATGTGAATTTTCTAGATGCTGATGTTAACTTGGTTTAGTAAGTTAGTAGATTTTTATATTTTGGAGAAAATATGCTTTAATTCAAAACATATTTTTTTCCAATTTGATATACCAGGCAAATCTGGCCAAGGAACTCTTTATTCTCTGATTTTTATCTGCTACCTAATTAGTTGCAAACTTCAGTTTCTTTCATGTTTTGCTCTTGAACACTTGTTTCATCCCCCATTTTCTCTCTTTGCTTTCTCAGAATTAAATGTGGGATACGATATGAAAAACTGAAAACAAGAAATGTACTCATACAGGAAACTCCAGCATTTCTGTGACCTCACTTTCACAGTTCTTAATTCTTGATAGTAGTACCTGCCAGTAATAAGTTTGGAGATTTATATTACTGATGTCACTTAAAACAGAGGATGTTTCCCTGTTATATTCTGCTCTAGCAAACTTCTGATATTTTCTGGAGAAAAAAGAATTTTACAGAAGTCTTAAGAATTGCCTTTTTTAATTAGACCACTAGATGGAGTACAAGTATCAACCAGTTCATATTAGCCTGAAATAATTCCTACTGTAAAGATTGTAGCTCAAGAAAACCTTACTGTCTTTAAATTAAGAGCTTGGGAATGTCAAATATATGTATGCCAAAAAACTATTTATTTCTCAGCAGGTGCTGACAATAGTCCACCAAAACATTCAGTCAATAATGAAAGCCATTCATCTAGAAAGAGGAATCGTCACTCTAAATCAAAAGTAACCAATGGAATTGGTAAGAAATAAGAATAGTCTCTGAAGATGTCCTGCAGTGTGACTAGAGATGACAGAGGAAATTGGACCTGACTCTGAATTTCCAAGTGGGAGATTGATTTTAAATTTAAAATTTAGAAAAGGAGCTGTTGAAGTAAGCAACCGGCTTTTCGGCAATGAACAGAGCCTAGTATCTTTCAAGATGGAGCCACCGGTGTATTGCAAATCATTGCCTGCTGTTGTGTGCCATTCACTGAATTAAATCTAATTTCTTCAGCATGTGGCACCAAAAGCTAGTGAAGAGTATGCTGGAGAGAAAAATAGTTTTGTTATAGCAGGAACGCACTGTTTTACGTTCAGGTGTTGCAAGCGAGTTTTTAATATCTTAGTTGAGGACATAAACACAAAGGTTAGTAAACTGATAAGCAGTTGGCATGGTTGGTTGGATTTTTTTATTTTATTGTGTTTTTGTTTAGTTGTTATCTAGAAAAGTAGGCAATCTTTTGACTAAAAGCACCTCTGCCCTTCTTTCTCAGTCTGACAACTAAACTTTTCCGTTCAACAGTTAGTAAGTACATAAAAATTCCATACTTGTATCCAGCTGCTTACTGTTATTTAAAGGCTCTTTCAACCTGGTGACAGAATTCTACCAGCTAAGAAATGGGTCCATGTTTCCTGCAAAGGATGCAGATTGACCTTCAAATATGGTTCTTTTGTTTTGTATTTTCCTTCTGCTTGATTGTTACATATTCTATTTCTTTAAGCTTTTTTTAAATATCTGTATGAAAACCTGTTGGAAAGTAAAGAGGGCTGTACCTCCTGCCGTCAAGGACAGATGTCATGTCGTTTAGTAGGTTTTTCTTTTTTACTGAGGTATGTGTTGCATCTTGAAGTGCAAGCTACCAGGTGTGTCATTCTTTCAGCTGTATTGCATTTTATACAAAGTTCCTCTCCACTCTCCTTTGATTTGCCTCTGCCTCAGCTGGAATGAAGAAATCCCAATGCCTTTGATTTTTAGAAACTGCTTTGAAGGCTCTGATACCCTACTAAGCCTGATGAGGAGCAGTTTTTCACTGAATTTAAGTTGCCTACTGCTCCTATAAACAAATTTTTGAGGACTTGTTGTAGTGTTCAGTGTCTAAGAGATAGCATGATACTACTGTGATATACCACGTTGTTTTGGTATTTCCTAACATGCAATCAGATAACCGACAGCGAAGTGACTCCCTTGTGTAGATTTTTCTGGAAACATACTAATTCTGACCTCTAGCAAAGTGGATAATTCTCCAGCGCTGAACGTACTGATTAAGTCAGAGGTAAATATGCAAGAGCAATCAGTTTTTGTATTAAGTTATCAAAACACTTTTGTGCCAACTAGATTTTTGGGATTCATGGGGTTCAGAGAGGTGGGTAGGTTAAGCAYGGATAAATAATATCCATTAGTCACTGTTTTCATAATAAACTGGGATTTCCTTTTTCTATGAATAAAGTTACTGTGATTTGCCATAGAGTATGTACTAAAAAATAATGCAGCAGAGACTTTATACAAGTGTATGATACTGTAAATAGAAAAATGTAGCCCATGTAATCCATAAAATTTGTATGTGCCGCAGATTATCAACATTTTCAATGCACTTACTGTGTTGCTACTGAACTCCTCAGAGGCCCTCTGTTTCCCATCCCCTCTTTCAATCAAACACAATGTGTACAACTTCAGAACTAACTTATAGTGGAAGCTGGCATATCGTTGTTGCTAAAGTGACATTAAATGTTACATGAGAAAAATGATAGGAACATTTTCAGACTTTCCTACAAGTATTCTGCTTTCATTCATATTAGCAATTCCTTTGTATTGTCTTTATTTGTGGTGTGCTGTGTATTGATGAATGTATTTGTAGCTTTCTTTGGATATTCAGACTTGTTAATTTTTTTATTGTCTTGGTTAATATCTCAGTCTGTGTAAGACTGAAGAACAGCATTGTAAATTTTCTATTGATTCAATACCAAAGCAAGAGGTTGGAAGTTTAAAGATTTAGATATTTTAAGTACTGTGGTTTTTAAAGGTGAGAGCCTGTTTTGTACTGCAAAGTGTATATGCACCAATTGTGTATACAAAGCTTACCTGTGCAAGCAGGTGCTGAAGTGCAATGTCTCCTTGCCTGTGTACGGTGGGAACAAGCACACATTTTGTAAATGTAGAACTAGTGCTCGCACTGCTGAATTACACCCTAAAAATATTAAAAAGGCAAATATGAAGTGTCATCTTTTTGGAAGTTGACTTCTGTATGCTGTTACAACAGAACAGACCTTGAAGAAATGTTGTTTGACAACACCAACACATCCCATGATGTTTTCTTACTTTTTTTAAAAATTACTTTTAAAGGAGGGAGGGCTAGGGAGAGGGGAAATTAAGTAAATTTGTCAAGTGCTTCTTGGAAAATGGCACTTCCTGTCCTCTGTCAGCAGTTCTGGTTGGAATTCACATGTGTTCTCACGAGTCCTCTGCTGACTGACAACTGCATTTTCTGCCCCATCTTCTTGGGAAGTGAACTTTGAACAGGCAGACATGGGAAAGGTGCTCTTGATCACTGCTGTAAATCTAAAGTGATCCCAATTTTATCATTTACTGCACTATTGCTGAATTTTGTATGTGTGTAACACCTAAAATGACAAATCACTGAGCTGTTTAGTAATTAGCATTCATGTAGGAATTCTGCTGCTTGAACAGTATTTTATARTAGTCACAGATGCACTGTCCTCTTTTTAACTACTCGTTCTACTGTGTTCTCTTATCCTTACTTTCCTGCTTCTAATGTTCTTTTCTCTGACTCTGTCCTCTAGTGATCCCCCCCTCTGCTATTGAGAGATCTGAATTTGCCATCCAGAGGCTGTCCATCAATAATGTCAGTCATTGAAGGGAGGCTAATTCAGGGCAGCATGGCATAAGCAGAGGGCAGTGGCAAGAACTTTAAGTTGTGGATTAAGTAGAAACGGAGAGTTTTAAGATGCAGGTATAAAGAGCTAGCCATGAGTACTGGATTCCAGTATTAAAGTTACTGTGTAGATCATATACAGTATCTAATCAAATATTTGGAGTGTGATTTCAACTAGTGCTTTTGTTACTCTTTTGTGAAGATAGTCATTTGATGTTCCAACAGTTAAAACCTTGCTTTTTACCATGTTGTCACAAGAGGACACAGGTGTAACCATGTATTTAATAGTTTTGAATAGAGTTGCTCTGTATTGATTGCAAAGTATTGTATTTTGCAGTTACTCAGTAAATCAACCCATGTCACCGGTATGTGTGTTTGTCTGTACCTGCAAGGCATAGGAAATGATTACATACTACCTTTAGAAGCTATTACATTTTATTCTGTCTGTCGCTCACTGACTAATTCAGCGGTTCCTTGCCAATGTCTATTGCACACTGAAGTTTTGCTGTAATTTATTATTTTTGGAGCAGCAGATCTGAAAATCTGAACAATAATAATATGCCCTCTGCTTCTTTTCAGGATTCTAGTATACAGGATAACTCTGCCTTAAACTTAGTTATTCTTTTTGTATTTTACTGTTGAATGGGAGGATTGAGTTACAAGATGGTCCCATGACAGACTCTCAAAGAGAAATGAGACTTCCTGTAGAAGAATAGTAAAACAGGTTATTAGCAAGTTACTAACCTTATTAGGTCAAGCTTTACTTAGCATCAGTTCTGCCTGCCCCCAGCTCTTTTCACACTTCTCAGCACACTCAGGTCCAGAAAGGCTTATCAGTGAAAGCGTGAAGATAGTTAGGTAGTTTCCAGTCTTAAACCAGCTCTTCACATTTTATATGGTAAATCAAGCTAATAATTGGCCTAGACTTGGGAATTCAGTGCATAAACTACCAAAATGGCACTGGGGATGCAGTTAGGATCTGGAAGAAGAACCAATACTTGTTTTTTTTCCGTTTTTCTGGAGGATTCTAAACCTCCTGTTGCCTTGACAATGTACGGTTTGCTATGCATCCACAGAGCATCTTGAAGAACAGATGCTGTTCTTTTGCAGTGTTTGCAGTCTTCTGCAGTGTTGTTTTTCACCTGTATATTTATTATGGACAGCTGCCAAGTAGAATTTATCCAAGTTCCCTCAAACTCAGGTAAGTAAAATCTCTTTCATCTTTAAATTCATGATTATTTCACAGGACTTGGAGGACTGATCTGGGATCAAATTTTCTTTCCAAGCTCCTTCCTAAGTCTTTATTTGGACTATGTCTTAACGGTTCCACCATCTCTCAAAAAGAGACCAGGATCGGTCTCATGCTTGGGCATTTCTTATCTCACAAGGGAGCAGTCCTGTTGCCCTCCACAGTCTTAATTACGTTCTGGTAAGACCAAGTGAAGCTTTGCTTCAGTTCAGGAAAAAAAGAAAAAAGAAAGTCTGGGAAAGAATGTAAACTGTAAACATTGGATTCCTATTATCAGCAAAAATGTAAGTGCCAGACTATACTAAGCATACACATGGGTTTAATTTTCATAGTTTTCATGGGTCTCGGCTTGCAGATGAACATGAAATAACTGGATTGCTTATTTAATGTTTTTTTGGAGTAGGGGAATTTACAGCAGCAGCATTCCTATGGACCTGATCCAAAGCATGTCCTGCAGCTATCGTACCCTCAATTCAATATTTCAGTGGTTCTTGCTGAAAAAAATGCATAAAATACTTGTGTGTATGTATGTGTGTGTGTACATATGTATCTACCAAATTAACTTTCTGATCAAAATGCTCAGTGCCTGATTGAGTGTTGTCTCTCTGTGACAATGACTACTGTGTGTGTGAACGTTTGCAAGCATACAAGTGTGTACGTACATGCACAATGTCCAGGGCAATAGGCATTGATCTCAGTTGTAGCCTCTAGGTGATGCTATAACACAAACACAGAAAATGTGACCTGGATTTTCAAATGTTGTTTCTAATTTGGGGGTAGCTTTAGCCACGCTGGCTCATTTTTAAAGACTTTAAAGTCAACAGGAGTTACAATTACATGTGCCATACACACAGTCCTGCAAAGTGCCTGTGTTGTCAAACTTGCTGCAGAACAACCAAAGGAAAATAAAATCAAATGAGTAGCTTTGAGGAGGCTTTTAATTAAAATGTTAAATGATAGCTCTAGTCTTTGGAAAGCAAGAGCAAAACTTCTATTTTGGTGTCTACCAAACACACACACTACCAATTTGTTGTCAAAGTACCTTCCTCTGTTGGAAGGAAGCACGAATCTGTCCAGAAGCTCTTCAGGAGAAAGCTGTGGGCAGGGTCCCTCTAGCTTTCCTCCTGTTGCCACTGCCCTTTGTGTGGGCACCAAGGTGGGACAGGGTGACCACTGTTTTAAAAGGTTGTTTGGTTTTGCTCCTAGGAATTCTGCTGGACCAGGCCACAATCCCCAGTACTGCATGCTCTCATAGGAACCTGAATTTCTGGCTGTAGTAATGAAGCCATGATGTTGTCTGCTTGTTCAGATGAGCCTGTTTTTCATCCCTTCAGTCCTCTTTGGGGAACTGAAGCCATTGTGTGCAAATTATTATTGCTGCATGCCTTTATAAGGCTCAGAATTTGGGAAAGGATCGGTATCTTTCAGTAAGTATTTAGAACTTCRTACCATCTGCAAACAATTCCCATTTTTTCCATTAAAAGTCAATAGGTGCTGAGCATTTTTTTAAGGTTTGGAAAATCCTATTAGCCACAAACTTCAACAGGGCACCTGACTTTTAGCAATTACTATGGCTTCTATCTGTTAACATTGAGATGTTCTTATTGGCTTAGGAAAAAAAGTCCAAACCACTTACCTTGTATGTGGTCAGCTGAGAGAAGAAACCACAGCCCTCACTTCTTGCAGGAGGAAACACAGAGCCCTTACTCTTATGAATTTTATTCTGTACAGGGTCACCACCAATAGAAATCTGTGATGGTTTTGTTGTAGCCTGGCTTCAGTAGTTGCTCTCACAAAACTATCAATGGAGAGGAGAAAGAATACAGTGAAAAGTACCGCTAAAGGAAGCATATTTCCACCAATCAAATATGTGATCTGGAAGAAGACTAGGACCTTTTATTAAGTTAGCTGAGGCATTGCATTTTTTCCCCCTCTTTGTGTTGTAAGAGCGGTAGGTGACACAAAATCTCGGAATCACAGAAGGGCTGAGGTTGGAAGGGACCTCTGGAGATCATCTAGTCCAACACTCAAGCAGGGTCACCTAGAGCACATTTCCAAAGACTTCATCCAGATGGCTTTTGAATATCTCCAAGGAAGGAGACTCCATAACCTCTCTGGATAACTTGTTCCAGTGCTCTGTTACCCTCACAGTAAAGAAGTTTTTCCTCATGTTCAGATGGAACTTCTTGTGTTTCAGTTTGTGCCCATTGCCTCGTGTCCTGTCACTGGGCACCACTGAAAAGAGTCTGGGCCCATCCTCTTTACACCCTCCCTTCAGATACTTCAGATAAGATTCCCTCCTCAGCCTTCTCTTCTCCAGGCTGAACAGTTCCAGCTCTCTCAGCCTTTCCTCATAAGAGAGATGCTCCAGTCCCTTAATCATCTTAATAGCCCTGATGCTTTAAATATTATTTCTACTCATCAGCTGACTTCAACATGTTTGGATCACAAATTTGGATCAACACATTCCATTTGCCCACACTTAAAATACATTTGGATTAGCAGGATGGAGACTGGAAGAAAAAAAGATGCCTTAGATAGAGATGAGTGGTAATTTCCTGGTGACAGGTTCTCTAAACATCCTAAAACATCTCTCAGGCTAAAGTGTCTGATATCTGTGTGTTCCTTTTGTTGACTCCATGTTTAGGCAGTGCATGTCTTTCATTCAGTTCTGTTGCTTTTCACAATCATGATAGCATGAGTGCCAATAATGATCTTTCATGCTGTAGAGTTTTCTTCTTGCATCATTTCAATGTCAAAGGAATTTCTTTGAAACAATGCATAGGACATTGCAAACTTGATGGAGGTTGTGATCAGTAAGTTCATGTTAAAGATTAGAAATCTTTAGACAAAGGGTTAGTGGCTTGTCTACGTTTCCTAAGGAAGTTGAAGACAAAGACAAGAGTAGGATCCCAGACCCTCAGTTCCCATGCTGTAACCACAAAATTATCATGGGACTTGCTAAAAAAAAAAAAAAAAAAAAAGCTTCTGTAGTAAATCCAAGAATGTTATCCATGTCTCTTAATCCCTAAAATGAAAACATACTGTATTACATAAAGAGGAAACAGGAGTGAGGTGACCCCCCCATTTATATATTCTGGACTTCACTGTATTTTGCTAGGTTACCTCAATTTACCTACCTTTTCCCATGAGCTTTCATGATCAATAACTAGGCTGTTTTAAAATGAGTATTTACTAAAGGTAGCTAAATGTGCAGGGGGAAATAGGAGAACTTCAGACTCCAGTTTTTAGTTAGAACGTGGCTGTCTGTCACTCTGGCTGCTCTGTGATTTGTACTTCTACTGTGTAAAAGCATGTTAGAGCACTGTGGTTCTGAACAAGCCACTCTGTGCTTTTCTCATTACAACTTTTAGAGTCTGATGCATTCGACTTTCCTTCATTCCAAGCAATCAAATAGGCAAGCAGTTTTGCATTCTTCACAGTTCACCAGTTCCAAGGTATAGCAGTTGAATCAGGGCTACAGAAGGAGTAGTAGTCAGAGTTTGGGAGCAGGATTCTCATGCTGTTTTTGAATCAGAACCAATTCCGTAGGGAAATCTTAGCGCTTAGGAAGACTAATGCCCATTGTTAGCCCCCACCTACATAAACAATAGTATTTGGAACTGTTTTAAAATAAACAATATGAGAAACTGTGTCTTGGTCTTTTGGGTTCCTTGCTGTTTGTTTGGGCACACGATGTGCTGTACCCATTCTCACTGCACAGAGCCATGTACTCTGTTGAGATGTTCTATATCTGTCTTGAGGTGAGAGATTATTTCAGACCTTTTACATCCGTCAGGACCTTATATTTTTCATAAAGCCAGAATCACTTTTGTCTCTCATCTTGCTTACTGCAAAGTTTTCTCACTGTGGACCTCCACAGCAATTATTTTCTTGCTTATTTGACCATCAGACTTCTATCCTAAAAAGTTTCCAGTGAACCTTTCTGAGAAAAGCTGCTGTGATTAACTGATAGTACAACCCTCCTGTATCTGTCTGTGCAGCAAAGCTTTCAGATTTAGTTCTCAGCCACTGATGCCTGTTTGGTTACAGAGGGAAAGGAGGTGTGAATATTAGCATTTTCAGTACAATTATGAATCTAGCTAAGGCTATAGCTCCAGAGGCATGAATTTGTGTAGGGCTCTAGTGAACACCATCCCAGCTGTCCATGAATGCTGCCTAAGGACTTAAAAACAGATGGCTATGAATTCTCCTTGTGTGCCACTGGTTGTCAAAGCTGGCATGTAAACCATACTAAGTACATGGGCCATGAGTCCACACCAGATAACTGTAGTATTTCCAAGCAACTGCTGACTCAAAAACATAGTGCTATAAATAAACTGCAGTGCCAAGCAATTGCCTCTCTTAAGACACTGATGTCTGCAGAGCCCAAAGCTGAGATCAGGCAGGCTTCTGGCCACCACATAAATTTAAAGTTTTTTTCTTTCTTCTTTTTTTGTTTTTAATGAGCAACCCCATGGTGTTGCAGAGAAACCTGTTTCATATGGGTTTGCATGCCCAGGCATGCATTGCCTTCTTGCACCTGCATGAGTAAACTTTGTAATTTGCAGAAGCAGGCAATTTGGCATAGCCTGTCCTGCCACCACCACCAGGACTTTAAGCCCCTCATGTCTTTGGTTTTCTGTTTATTAAAATTGCTGGGCAGGGTGATGTCCTGTGCATCATACTGTTCTTCCTGTTACGTTAAAGCAAGAGTAAATAAGATTAAAAACCCAAGTGAGTTTGTACCAGGTGAAAAAGTTTAAACTTCTGTTCTTTAAATACTATTCTGGAACCTGTCGGGCCCTGGTGTTTGGTTCCATCAGGCACGTTCTTCTGACTTGACAGGGAGAGATCTTTCATCAAGTACTTATTACTTTTTGTACTTCATAAAAGGATGGCAACCACTTTAAGAAAGAAACCAAAACATATTCCTTTTGTTTCTGAACAGGGTTGCTGGCTAATCTCTATCCTTCCATCAGTGGACTAAAGTGATCCTACAGGGTCTCACCTTTCAGTGGTGACAGAGGAAAGTGGTAGCCCAGAGAGTCTGGTTCAGCCTCTGTTCTCCTGTTCCACTCACAATTATTTCTTATTCATCTTTCTCAGCAGCCAGCATCTCTCCTTACAGCCACTGGAGGCCCGGATTCATGTCAACTTGAGACAACTGACAGAAGTGCCTAAATTAGGTGCAGAGTCACTGTGGGCTTATTTGTCAATAATGGGCAATATTCAGTAGGCACCTTCAAAGAGCTAGGCAGATAGATGGGTTAAATCATACTCTGGAGTTGCAGCTGACTCCAGAAGGAGCCTCCACTGGTAACAGCAGGAGTGTAGGTACACCAGGCTTCTCGTCTAAGTGCCTCCTGAAATGCCTAAATTAGAAGGGATGAGTCTAGTCCTTTGTCCCGACTTGCTCCATTGACCTGAGCTATCCATCTCTTTTCCTGGTTAGTCCTCTCAGTGTGATGCTGTTTTCCAAATGCTCTAAAGAGCCTGTCACGTGTTAGAGCCGTCTTTCTACTCATACCCTTCTGGCAACCAATGCAAAGCATTGCAGCTGTGTATAACCACCCAGCTCTCAACCGTGAAACCCAGAGCGCACACTTGGACTGGTGTGTCAGTCTGGAGTGGGTACCGGAGCAAGCAGAAATGCTGTACTTTAATGACGGATAATTCCTGTCTGACAGGTTGGTGTGTAACCAGTGCTACACTAATGCTGTTTCAGTCACCCCTCTTCAGTGTGGCACTGTCTGCATGTAGGATGCTGTTAGTAGTCTGAGCCTCTTAAAGGATCAAAAGGGAAAATAATGGACCTGTGGTCAGAATGAAGTTATCATTCACCTGCTTTCTTACCGTACCTGCTAGGCTGGGGACTGTTTTCCCACTAGTATGATAAGCTGTATTCAGCATAGGAAAAGATATGAGACAAACTTTTCTTTCTTCTCTGAACTCTCTCAAGATGTAATTCATATTCCCCAGTTTCTTTCTTCAGGAGCTAGCTACAGCTGTTAGAAGAGAGTTAAACAATCACACTAGGAAGCAGAGAACTTTTATCAAAACAAAGTAGGATTAATGCACACATAATCCCCTTACAAAGCTACTTGCCTTCCAACTCCAGTGCCTAAAAATAAAAAAGGATTGGATCACTGTTATTTTTCTCATATCTAATTTGAGAACAATAGAGCACATTAAGTAATTAAAATGTTCACCTTTAAGATGCTTAAAAGCAAGGCTGCTGGCAGATATATAATTAGCTCCAGTTATCTGCTCACTTGTTTTCTTCAGTTAATTTATCCAGGGTGGGGTCTTTGGGTTTGGAGCTTTATTTAGAATACATTTTGTTGTTGCATAAGGTAATGTAGTGGAATAGGCAGGAACCAAAGATAAAAAATAGAAAAATGGTAATTTACTGAGCCAACATACACGCTAATATAGGGAATTCAGGTCCTCTTTGTTATGCCATCTGCAGATGCTGGCAGTTTATTTTTTGTCATGACTGTATTTCTTAATAGGTTGGGTAGAATCACTCCATTTAACTATGTTACTATTTTTCTTAGGTTGTTTTTCTTATACAGAGGGCCCAGTCTTCTCTGCCTGCCTTTGCACATAACATATAAAGCAGTGTTTTTCATCTTTCTTTAATGGAAGGATGATTTAAACACATGCAAAACTGGGCACTCCCAGACCACATGATCATTTTGAAAAGAGGGAACAAGCCATTTTGTGTAGTGCTATACACGTACCACCAAACTAGCCTTATATTATGAGGCTTCACTTACTATTTGTATTTGCTCCCATTTTTTTGCCCACACGAATGGAAATATGTGTGGAGGCATAAACAGAGGGATTTTTGCATGGTTTCATATGCCACCTTCGGACAATCTACAGACTGCCTGAAGGGCAGAGGATGGAGGCTGACAAACTACAGCAGGACAGACTGTCTCCTCCAGAGACCTCAGCGGGTGGATGGGGAGAGGCAGTAGGAGAGAGAATGATAGGCACAGGCTGTAGTTAACAGCTTGCTCACTTTGAGCTATAGGAAGCACTGCACATGGGTCAGGACATTCATTTTACTTGTTTCTTATAAGGTGTTGAAAAAAAAACCTGACAGCACTTGGAAAATAGACCTTGGGGAATCATTTGCATTTTTTATTGTTCTGATGTTATGTGTGAATGAGTGACTCTGCAGAAGAGCCCACAAACAGTTAGCATTTATGATCTGAATAAGGCATATGGGAGACTGGAAGATAATGACTGACAAGGGAGAGGAAGATAAAGTATCGTTTATTATTTTACTGACGTTTTTGTGAATGATGTAAAGGAAGTGAGCCTTTAAAGTGTGAAACCTCCAGCACTTGCAATGATAATCAGTGCCTACAGAAATCAGTTCATGGAATCTGTTTCTCTTGCTAGGCTGTCTTTGAAGGTTTGGGGTTGTTTTGCTTTCAGCTGAAATACCTTTCCCCCTAGGGAGGTATTCCTGCCTTTCTAGTCTTGCCTGCTGATCTGAGCTACACCCCCAATTTTGTAGGAGTCTGTATTCCCATGGCAGGCATTGATAAACCTAGTTTTTTTGCACAGTATAAATGACTATACTTCCCTGTAGGTCTTGAGTTCAATGGCCACAGGAGTCTGAGCCTGTCAGCAAATGAGCCCCCTCATTGCTTTTGCTTTCTTGGAGAAGTGTTGGTTTCATGGCTCCTGACAAGTGCATCTCAATATAAAAATCATGTGTGCAAGTTCACTTTTTTTTTTTGCTGTGAAAAACTTTTCCTTCCCCTCTTCACTCTCTTGCTTAGCGACTGAGGAATAAAACCCCCTGTGCAAGCTTCTCTCTGCCAAACCCAGAACTCCACCTTCTTTCCAGAAACTGCATGTACTTGCAGTGACCAGTTGATGTTCCRGTGGGCTTTGACAGACCAAAGATCCCCAAAGCTCTCCTTGGTCACAGCCTGAATCCGCCTTCCTTCCAATGGTCACGCAGCTGGAATAATATGCAGACAACTGCCAATCCAGCAGGAGGTCACCAAAGCTGGTGGAACTGTGCTGAAGATGGATCTGTCCATTAAATGACTCTAAGGCCAAGTCACTCAAGTTACCTCTTTAGGCACATAATTTACTAGGCTTGATTTGAATAATGAACTAAAAAACTGCCTGTGCTGCAGATGATTTTTAAACACCAGGTTCTCATTGGGAGCAAGTCGTCTAATACATATTGGCACCCGGGCCCTGTGAAACTTAACCCATATCACAGCAAAGTGTCTCCAACAATATCAAAATTACAGGTTCAATGGGGACAGCTAAATCAGCTCCCCCAGCCTACAGCTACATAAAAGCTTTTCCCTTGCAGGGCAGCTGCCAGCCTTTCTGCCCCTGTCCAAGAGAGGGGTGTGCAGGAGCACACACTGAGCATGCAAGGAGAGCATGGCCCTGCTCTGCAAGCATGGGTGCGGAGTCAGTGCACAGCTGGGATTTGGGGATGTCGCTGCCCGGCTGCCGCTCCTGCTCTCAGCTGGTGGCCAGACAAGCATATGGGACTCTCCAGCTCGCCTCCAGCAACATTTACAGGGGTGGAAAGAGGACAAATCCCAGACATATGGTATTCCCCCTCTTTCCTATCCTCTAATCATTCCCCTGGCAGCCCATGCATGACCTTTAGCAAGTCCACATCAGCTAATCAGCTCTCGCAGTGTGCCCAGAGTGTCTCTGGCTCCAGCTGGTCCTCACCAAGCAGTGAAGGAGGTTGCAGAGCTTGGGCCTTATGGGAGAAACCCCTGGTCTCCCCTGGCTTCCTCATGCAGAGAGGGTGCAAGCTGCATGTGCAGCTGCTTCTCAGGTGCCCAGTGTCCCTGGCAGACAGGCTCTCCCCGACACTCCTTTCTGCACTGCCTAAGTGGACTGGGATCATCTGGGGTTTGTGCACTTCTCCATTACAGCTGTTCAAACCCTGGTGCACACAGCAACAAGTGAGTAATGGAAAGGATCCTGTGAAAGGATTTGCTGCTGTTTGATYTGTGGGATGCTGGAACCCTGCAGCTCATGTCTGAAGACTTTTAGAGTGGTAGTTCAGCATACATGCTGTCCTTTGTGAAAAGGAGAACAAACCTCAGTGAGACTTGCTGGAGTCACAGAGGTAAAGGCAAGTCYGTGAGTTTCATCCTCTCCAACGTGCACTTCCAGGTGAGTTTCCAGGTCAGCAGTATGCACGCCCTTCATCAGACCAGGGCTGTGCCCACCCCTGCAGGGCAGTGTCGTAGGGACAGGGACCCCAAAGAGCAGGTTGTAATTATTCCCCAAGCCTCTCAGAGGCTGCAGGAAAGAAACAGAGCACAAAGCCAGCTACTTCCAGGCACTGGCAATAATACTCAAGTATTGGATATCTACAGCCGAGAGGAGTCAAGGATGACATTAGATCAAGGGAGTAATACCCATGTGAAAAGTCAATTCAGAGCAGGAACTTCAAGTCACATCTCCAGACCAGAAACTGCAGAGCTTGGAGACTGACTGGGAAATGAGACAGAAGGTAGCAATTGTGTTTATTTATCATTTTAAAGATCTGCCTCACCCTCTGACTACACCCTTCCTATAGTAGTTTGGTTGCCTTGACCTAATTTTCAGACAATATTTTTGGATTTCATGGAACCAAGATGAAGTCTGGGTAAGTAAGAGCACAGAGGGCTCTTGGTAGCTTTCCAAAGTACGGGTGGACTTGAATTCAGTTCTGGAGAACAACCTGGTGAAAAAAGACATAAACCATATTTTTTTCCCCTAGTTCTGGAGTACAGCCTTTTCTTAACAAAACCCATAATTATGCAGTTGGTCCATAACAGGTTCCACTGGCATATGATCGAAACCACGCAGAAAGTGCATGCACATAAAATGGTGAGTCGGAGGCTATGTCTGAAAAAATCTAACCAGTGGTTTCCCGTTTAAACTAAATCTCTTTCTCACAGGCAAGGATAAAGGTTAACTCATCTGTGCAAACTAATTTATATTCAGCTGCACATGGCTGTAAATTCTACCTTTTGTTCCTGACAAATATGAATTTGGTATTTGTTCTGAAAATTCACTGTTTCTCAGGCAAAATCTTTCCCCCTGCCCCATGTCTCTGAGATGTGGAATTTTGCCTGGTGGATGGATAGCACAGAAGGGTGGTCAGGCTGCATGAGACTGAGAAAGTGCCCAGGATATCGAGGTATCTTCTTTCCTCTGAATTCTTGTGAAACTTCATGTTTTGGTGAAATACAAGCCATAAAAAAATTGTTCTTCCAATCTGTTAAAAGCAAAGGGAAAACATCCTCTAGTGAGAGAGTATACAGGACAGTGGTGGATTCAGCCAGTGACAGAAAACTTGTTTGAAGCCCTTTTCCAGCTTGGAGATTTGATTCAAATATGGGAGAAGTCATGACTCCGAGCTGTTATTCAAAGGTGTAGCATATTTTTTCAGTTGCCCTCCCTGTGTCGCCTTGTCCTTGTTGTGGGTGTGAGGGCTTGGCATGCAGACTTTCTCAACTCAACTAAGAGAAGCACCCTGCTTCACTGCACTGCTGGCAGTTACCAAAGAGCATCTATCATGACCAGCATGTCACAGAACTAATCTTACAGTTTTTGGTAGCCTATAGGGGAAGCATATCAGACATACATGAACATTTGCGCTCAGTTACTCAGCCAGCTTTGCCACTGCACAAAAGAGCTAGTTTAAATGCATCTGTCTCACTCTGGAAGTCGCTCTATGAAGAATTTTTTAAGTATTGAAAATTTCACTTTTGAAAGCTCCCCAACACACAAATAGGCAGACTCTGGCACCCACTTCTTATGGAATTATCATCCCTTTTTTGTAAACATTGTGAAATGACCTGCATAATGTCGGTCAGACAAACTGTTCTTAGACATTTCTGCTTGAGCTTGGGAAATAGTAAAATTCTCCATGTGAATATTTTATGTTGTCGTGTCAGAAAATGCATATACTTATTAATGAACATTTGCAAATCATTTTCCTAGCTCTGTGAGCTGGGAAAATAATGAAGAAAAGTTACTGGATAATATTATGGTGTTGGCCACAGAACTGTTTTGGGATTATCCAGAATAATATTCTCTGCTGCCCTCTGTACAGAAGAGCTAACTTTACACTCTGCCCATTCCAAAGCTCATCATGTTAAACACAGGACTAAGCCACATACTCAGAACTGAGAAGCACAGGAGAAATGGAAAAGCTATTCAGGAAGTTGGCAGTTGACAATGGGATCTTGAAAAATGATTTGATTTGATCCAACAATTTCTTCTTCTTCCACTCCAGACAAGGCTCTGTTAGGAGACAGTTTGGTCCAGTGTGGTTGAACCAGCTGTTGACATCCCAGCCAGTTCCTGAATGAGCTAAAAACTAATTAGAAACTGCCTTCAGCAAGCTCTGCTTTCCTGAGCAGTGCTGACTCCTCATTCAGGCAATATGCTGCCTTTAATCCAACCTACAGGTAGTTTATTTCTGCTATGGCCTCAAGCAGGTGTCTGTCTCCTGGCCTCACGCAATGCCCTGGTTGTACAGCCCCATAGTGCACCTATGCCTCCAGATGTCATTGTCCCTGAGTGCAGGTATCTTACAGGGACACTGGTAGAATTGCACTTACTAGTTTAATGAGTCCCATTTGAGATGGGGCAATCACTGGATGCTGGGGTTTTTGTATCAGCACTTTAAGATAGTTGTGACCAAACATCTGTCACTCCTGGTGGTTCAATTGCAGGTGAGCATGTTTCGGTTGCATGCCAGGGTTAGGGCACCATTTTTGAAAGCATCACAGAAGTGAGGCACTTAGTTGGTAAGCCAGAGGAGAAGTCTAATCTGCGAGTGACTCTCTGGGAGTACATTTATTCAGTCAGGGAAACTCTCCTGATATGGGTAGAGCTGTACTGGGGAAGCCTGGTGGTGTACTAGGCTAGCAACACAAACATGAACCAAATCAGCCACACCATGGAAATGTTTCTGATGTTCCTCAGTTAAATCGCTAGACTGCTAACACATCATTATTCATCTCRGACCAGGGGTCTTTGCAGACCTGGCCAACACAGTCGTGGCTGGCTGA
Organism: Apteryx rowi; assembly: GCF_003343035.1. Classification (NCBI taxonomy): domain Eukaryota; kingdom Metazoa; phylum Chordata; class Aves; order Apterygiformes; family Apterygidae; genus Apteryx; species Apteryx rowi. The sequence continues at coordinate 823,445 of NW_020447919.1, forward strand.
CATTTTTGACCAAGAGAAAAATCCAGGGGCTTAGGACACCTACTCAGAAGACCTCGGGTCTAACCACTCCTTCATCTTGGCGTTCAGTGTGGCTAAGCTGCTCTGAACACCAGAGCCTGCCAACAGGCAGCCCTGTGCTCAAAGATGAAGTAAAATTCAGGTCTTGAAATATGGGCCTTAGTTCCCTTTAGCTGTTTCTGGGAGTCCCTTCCCCACATCCTCACTTCTAATCAAATGGAGGACATTTCAAGGCAGCAGGACAACACTGCGGCCTTGTTTTCTTTATGGAGACATGATATGTGGTGTCCCTGTTCTCCTCACTCTTCTGTGCTGTTGCTTGCAAAGCTGATCTGGATTTCAAAGAACCAGTGTTTTTCTGGATTGCCTTTAGCTGTGATCAGCTCCCGGCTGGCTCACTGTGCGCTGTCTCAGCGATTGCACTGGCTCGGGGCAGGATGCAGGGTGCGAGCAGGCACAAGCGGGGCACCATGAAACTGCCCCGGCCAGTCTCACCAGCTGCACAGAGCTGAGTTCAGGCTTGCCCTGCTACATGGCTCTGCTGCTAATCCCATGGACACAGCAGAAGAGCTGGGGCCTGGCCTGTGGTTTTAGTAGTATAAACACAAGCCCAACGAGGGCTTAGGCCARCGTTGTGCCCCGCCATTGTGCCTGACACAGGGACGCCTGTGGCCAGCATGCTTGTGGTCCCTACGCTGCAGCGGTGGCCCCCACGATGCAGTCCTTCAGTGATCCTTCTCACTTACATGTGTTACAAACTCTTCTGTGATGATTAGATAATAGGAATTGCCCATTTACTTTCATTTCAATTGTGCATGACTGGATCAAAGGATGTACGCTCTCTTTGCTTCAATTACATATTTTGGTCTAATGTAGTCCAGATGGCTATTTCATCTCAGCTTTTATATTTATTCATGGCCTTTCTATTTAACTTTCCTAAGATAAATAGTCAGTGGTAGTCGTATATTAATTCAGGCACAAGAGCTGCCTCAAACAATATGAGGAGGTTAAGTTTCTATACCACTATAGGTCCTATGTACATAATTTCTATTTTTATTACCACACTGCTAGCCTCAAATATATGAGCAATTTCTTTAAAGAGTTTACTTTGGCTTTTTCCTAAATTTAAACAAATTACATCTATCCTGATTATTAGATTTACAATATGCAAATATTCTTTCATTGACCTTTCAGTTAAACCCTTCTGCAAACTTTGACAGAATATTAGCAAATCTGCAAGAAAATCAAGCAGCTGAAATGTTTGCCAGTGTTACATTGCGCTGCCTCTGACCATGGTTCAGGTGTCTAGCAGAGGATAAAACTTGTTGAGTTTATCTGTAATTCTGCAGCCAATATGCGAACAAAAAGAAAGTGGAAAAGCTTGAAAGAGAGACCAACAACAGAAAATACTGAGATCATGACAGTTTACATCTACATCTTCTTTTAAATGAAAGGCAAGGAAGGTTGGGTGTTGGGAATCGACTTGGAGCCTGTTGCTGGGGTTGCACAGAGTCAGAGCGTGGAGCATGGAGATGTTACGGGAATACAACTGCCCGCCAGCAGGAGCACTCGGAGTGCAGGAACCTGGCCAAAGAGCTGAGCTCAAACAGAGAAACGTGCGGGTGTGGCAGAGGGGAAGTGGGAAGTAACTGTTTAATCTTTCTGGCTTTTKATTTGGGCTTTTGGTTCTTGTTTGGATAACAGGATTGCAATTCCTCTTGGTACATTTATAATAAGAACATCTGAAACTCGACTGCAGCCAGGCAACAGACTTTCATTTCATGTAATCTGATTTTAGCTTCAATGATTAGCTGTTCTGTTGTCAATGGCAAAATCTRATTGTCATTGTAGTTTCTCTTCTGGAGCTAATACGTGCAAACATCTTACAAGCAGAGTTTTGTTTCACGCCTTCTCTTTGCAAGTAATGTGTCCCAAGGCATTAGCAAACAGCAACGTTCAGAGTAGAGGTGATTTCAGTCTTAAGTGTGATGAAGCTGGTAGCAATCACTGGTTGCTTTTTTTCTTTTTCTGTTGCATAAAGTGGACACAATGAGCTGCCTTTTAATATTCTGGGCATTAAATGATGGCCTGAAAATCTGATGAATTTTTCTGTTTTAGCATTCCTCATATAAACCTGCTTCTTATGACATATTTTAGATTAACAGTCCTCAAACCAGATTGTCTACAGCATTTTATGCCCATATTTCTATGTGTATGAGTTACTACTCCAGAAATCAGTGTGAAACTGGGACTAGATGGGTTGTTCTCCTGGCAAATTTTCACTGGAAATTATTTTTTGTTTGTAAAACAGTTTCCTCCAGAGTTGTTTGTTTTTTTTTTTAAGGAAACAGTTTTCAGCAGATTTTTCCTCCCTTGCCAATCAATTAGATCCAAAAGCCATTAAAAATTTGACAATTGGCTTAAATACAAAACCTCAGACTAGAAGGAAAAGGAGACTGCAAAGATAGTATCGGAGAAGTTTCTTCTAGTTGCACTTTCCTTTTAGATGGACTTCTGCCCCAAGTGAAGCTTTAACTTTAAAACTGTAGCTCAGCCTCCAGGCCCATTGGTGCTCCCAGGAGAAACGATGCCATTCTTTTCCCCGGCTGAAAACACAAACAAAATGCCACTGTTAGTGATGCAGTGGAAAGCTGGAGGAAGGACAGTCTGCTTTGTCATACGTAATGGGACAGCATTGCTAACATCACGCATCCACAGAATGCCTTTGGACTCTCCTCCCATGGATATCCCTTTGAGACAGCCTGCACACTTCCAGTTGACCTGGTGTAACAGCAAGTTACAAGTGCCCCTCAGGCTGTGCTTCAAAGAAAACCCCCCAAAACCTGCACATGAGAAAACACATGCTTTCCAGTGAAATGTCCTCAGTCTAACTGGAAAAGCGGGAACAGTACACAATCACTCTCTACACACTGGCATGAGAGTTTGTCTTCACAAATTAAAGTCCACCCATTTGTCAATATTTCTCCAATTTTGCCCGTAGGATTTTTAGGCCGTCTGTGTGCTTACTTAACTGAGGCTCTGGGCCACATTAGCTGGCAGAGGGGAGTGCAAATGTTCACCGCTGCCCAGATAGGAGGAGGGCAGTACTTGGTGGGCGGCGTGCCCTCCCCACTTGCCTGCTGAAACTGCTAGGTGACTAAACTGCTCCAAAAGCTGCTAATTGGTCCAAACAAAGCATCTTGTTTATTTATAAAGGTAAGTCGTATGTGGGGCTGGCTGCAGGCACTTGGTCTTGATCCTTGCTGGAGCCCCAAGGGTTTGTGGACCTCTGCAGGCCTGGCCCATCCAACATTTGCCCTCATCAGTTTGGTGGTGACTGCCACGCACAGGCAGGAGTCCGTGCGGGGTCAGTTGCTGTTGCATGGCTTAATCCCAGCAGCTCATTCCTGTGCGAGGCTGCAGCTCCAGACTGCTCCGTGTGCTCCCTGCTGCCCTCTGCCAAGGTTGGGCTCATTGTGGGCACGAGGCATCCATCGGGGTGGAGGTTGAGCAGAGAGGCTGTGGGAAAAGGAGGAGAAATGGAATAGGAGATGGGATTTTGAGGCCTTAGGAAAGAGTCTTTCCAAAGGAAGGGCAACAGGTTGTTTCACTCTGAAACCTGCATTGGCAAAGGGCTCAGCAAAGAGTCTCAATTTATAAATGCGAACTATAGCTTGGCTTCCAAGTCACCATGTATACCATGGGTGGGACAAATTCTTTCAGCTGCTGTGGCTATAAGAAGAACTGTTAATTAGTCAATTTTCTGAGTAAACAATAAATACACATGTTACAATAAAATCTGACCACAAATTTGCTGGTCAGAATTTCTGTCCCTTAAATAACATCTTTGGGAACACATATATCATTTTCCAGATCCCTTCCCAGACTTACCCATTCCAAACCAACTGGTACTTTTGAGGGCGTAGGCTCACATGTAGCCAGCGGCGTGTGGGGAACAGCAGAGCATTTTCAGCTTCACTCATATGTCCCTGCATTAACAGCTGGAACCTTCTGCAAAAACTTGTTATAACTATTTGATGTGTCCTGCACACATACCTGCAATAATCCTATAGAAATTTAATAACTGCTAATGCTGCTGAAGAGGGGAGTCAGGTTTATTCTTGTTTTGTAAATTAACTTGGGTTCACTTACCCTTATTGCTGTGATTTTCTTTTCTCTGTTCTAACTCAACCCCATAGGCCATCTTTAGCTTGATTACTGRCAACTGATTTAATCAATGTTATAGAGATGAACTCTTAGAGATTCTGACTGAATAATGTGAACTTTCTGGAGCTGGCAACCAGTTGTAACATACCCCACTTAATTTTCCTTTTCTATTTATTTTTGTAGCATTGAGAGATGATGCTCTTCTTCATAAGTGGATTGTTTTTGGACAGCAACAGGAAACTACATGGTTTTGAGAGTTTTCATTACTGTTTTTAATAAATGTCACTGTAGTGCTAGATGGGAATTTAGCTCACAATGTGTTGGTTTGGAAATGAGGCGGCCATCAGTTCTGTGCCCAGCTCAGTGGGACAGGCTGTAATGCAGTTGTCCTTTCTGGTACCTCTGTGCAGAATAAGACATTACCAGCAYGGTGCTAAGGGAGTGAAAGCAAAGTGGGTCATTAGGAAGAGTGTTGGGTGCAGTAGCTTGGGAGGGGAGGGAACCCTGTGCTGCCACCACGATTGTTTCTGGTACCCAGTCTCACTGGGATCTCACTGCATGACACTGTGTCACATAGACTTGGTCGACCTCTTGGCCCTCCCGTGTCATTTAGAAAATYCTTCAGAGACCCATTTCTCACAGCATGTTTCCACTGTGTCTCCCCAAAAGTGAAATGATTCGCCCGGTTATACCAAAAAAAGTCCACTGGCAACCCAGTTGCCCACTCTGGCCTATGAGCTGGATTCCTTTGCCCTGGAAACACCATGGCTCTCCCCCCACCAGGGGCCACGTGGCAGTGGGCTGGGCAGGAGCAGGATATCCCCTCCAAGGCAGCCTCGTGCTTTCACCTGGGGCAGGCCAGAGGCCAGGCTGGGGGGCCTGGCTCCGTCCCACGAGGTGCTGATGGGGAAAGCAATGTATGGGCAGTAGTGTTACAGTGGTGATGTCACCAGCTCTTCTGGCGGAGGGCTGTATCTAGGAAGCATTAATTTTAGCAACAGAAAGTGACCTTATGGAAGGGGAAGTACATGCAGAGCTCTGAGTAAATGGCATATGACTACCAAGAAGTGTGATTACTTCCGAATCTCAAAATAAATGAAAGTGGCTTGTATATTTTCTTTCTTTGGTGGTAGTTATAGACAGCATTTATACAGCAGCACTTGAGTTTCCTCTTTGGAAATGCTCTCTAGACCACAGGAAATTACTAAGTCTAAAAAAATGGGATTATTAACTAAATAGGAAATCTATCAAGACTGGACTCCTTGTGATCACATTTCCCATTACATTCTAGTAACTATTTAAAACTCAGGCAAAGATCCTGAAAACCTAAATAGATGAAGCCATGTGGATTGTACCCAACTTCAGCATGGCTGCACGAGGACATGAAGACTCCGATCCTGCAGAAGGACCAGAGCACTGAGTCATATGGTATTACTAATAGACATCTCTCTCAACTTTCACAGCATGGGATTTCAGATGGCCCTGACTACATTAAATTCTGAATCGCAAGTCTCCTATTTTCTTGCCATTTTCTCACTTCCCTTACCTCGTTACCAAGGCTAACTTCACACTGTGGAGTTAATTGCTCCCAATGCTTTGGAATGTGGTATTTTTAATGTGCCAGAAATTGTGGCAGCTGAGCATGCCTACTTGTGAGATCCCACTGAAACTACCTGACTCACCTGGGAAACACTGCAAGTAATGGTATGATTGTATTAACTTAATATAGCTATGAGGGGAAAAATATGCCCCAGAGACAAGCACAAGAGGCTGGTAATAGGAACTACTGCCCACAAGACATACTAGAAAAATATCATGCTAAAAAAATGTTTTTTTAAAGCCGTTTGATTCATTGGTTTCCTTCTTGAAAATGTAAAAGAAGTGGAGAAAAATATCCTAGAAATAGAGCAGAACTAGGCCGTACTCAAGTTCAAGAATAAAAAAAAGAATCTTTTGCTGCCATAATGTGAGGAATGATTGACTAAACGTCATCAAAGATGTTGATATTTATCAAAGATAAATATCTGATAATAGCACTGGCTAGCATTTGTGTATCTCTGCAGAACACTCCAGGAACTGGCTGTTTAATGCTGCCAGCAGTCCTCTGGGAACACGACTGGTGCTGTACTGATGGGAAAATGTGAAGACTACAGCTTCCTAGGGGCATGGGGCTCCCAGGTCACTAAGATGTGGTCTACCAACTCATTAAACTCCTTTATTAAAAGAATCAAGCTCTGTCTTAGAAATCATCAGCTCCTTTTGTCCCCATTCCTGTGACTAGGGAGCTGCACCAGAACCTCACTGCCTTTGGATGTCTGGAAAGCAGTTTGTAGACAGCACTCACTCAGGCTCTGCTTTGGTAGGCTTGAGAGGCCAGGCCAATTTGGTCCTGTCTCATAAGAAGAGACTGAGGCAGCCAGAAAGCTGGAGAGGTGGGAATGCTCTGCAAGATACTCTTGAGGTGTAACTCCTCTCATCACCCAGATGAAGGAGCTGCCCAGCTGTGCCCCATCTCTCACTGACTACGCTCCGCGGTTTCACTGCGCCAAAATCCAAGGCAGAGGCAGGAGCAGTGTGTGCTGCCAGCTTCTGCCTCGCTGAGGGGGCGGGATGTGACTGGCACACGAATCTAAGCCCAGGAACTGGAAGTCCTCCCAGCTCTGACAGGTTAGACATGGCTTGTTGCCCTTTGCCCTTTTTCCAGCCTCAGTTTATCCTTTGGTAGCCAGAACTGAACATGTATCTCTAGGTTGCATCTTACCTGTGCCTTGAAAGATGGTACCAAGAATTCTCATTTCTACTGGAAATACCTCAGTATTTACTGCATTGTTTGGCGTATTGCATTGGGATTTATAGCCTGTCTATAACTGAGACACCTGCATCTTTTCCTTCCTCTGTTCCTCTAATTCCTAGTTTATTGTAGGAATCCTCATTTCTGACCCTAAATGCCTGAATTTCCACCTTTCCTTTTGATTTCTGTAATTCCCATCTTTCACCTGTGGTCTTCAAAGTGACTTTGTTCTTCCCGTGCAATATTCCTTTCCAACCTGACAATGTTCTGTAGCTGTATGTCACAAGTAGACCTTTTTAAGCCACTTTTATGTTTTCTGTCAAGACCATTAACCAAGATATCCCCCCGACCCCCCTCCCCCAAAAAATCAGTCCTCAGTTTGACCCTTGTGGAATTCTACTAAAATTATCCTCTAATCTCATAATTTACCATTCATGCTTTTCCATTACCTGTTTCATTTTCTTTGCAAYTCTTATTGAGATCCCCGTCTTCTCCATTTCAACAAATAATTCCCCTTGTGTCCTCACATTGGTTGCTTCACTGAAGTCTAGATAGATGAGATCTGTCATCCACAAAATTTCCATCGTCCATGTGATCAACTACTTATTAAATAAAAATCTGCACATCTAGCATTTTATTCCATTTTCCCAGTACTTYCATGCTTGTAATTACCTTTCCCTGCAAATGAATTTTAAATTGTACACACCATTCCAAAACCAGACTTTGTGGGGGGGGTAGTTTTCAAATTACCTAGATTGTTTTCCTTTCGGCTCTCTTTCTAAATATAGGGTTTTCATTCTCTTCATTGTTAAGCTGTCCAGCATCATCCCTGATCTGAGAGATTTTCTACAAGTCAGTACTATCAAATCTGTGCTTTACAGAACAGGTCTTGGAGGAGAACTTGAGCACAAATAGCTCTTTGAGTATTGCTTCTCTCTCTGACATCTCAATATCAGATGATAATGCAGATGGCTGAAATGATGCAAAAGGTGGATTGACAGAAAATCTGGGATCAAAACTTTGAGGGGACGTCTATACCCTACAGAGAGCAGATAACGCACAAATACCTGAGGTAGTACTGACAGAGCAAATGGGAAATGGCACAACCATGTCAGGGTAGCACAGGGTCAGCAGACCCATGTCATTGCTGCTGACAAGCAGGTCTTGCTGAGAAGCTTTTCTTTTCCAAGAAGCCTTTCTGAGCACAACGTGATGCTGACATGGTTCCTGAGACCTCAAGTCCTACTTCTGCCCTGCCCTGCCCTGGCCAGCTCTTCCTGCCTCAGACTGACCTCAAGCAATGATTAATTCTGTTCCTCATTCTGGGCTCAACTGTGCTAGAAACCAATGCTACTTTCTGCCACCTGAATGCTCTTCCATACTCCACAGAAGAACCAATGACATCTGCAGCTTCTCACCCCTACCCCCAGCTCTTCCCTGGGAGTGTGCATTGTCCAAAAAGATAGGAAGCAGCACAGCAGAGGCACTGCCAGATATGGGACCTGCAGGTAGCACAGTTGTCTGCAAGAGGAAAGGTGCTGGGGGGATGGTGCTGCCTTGGGTCCTTCCTTCAGCCCAGGCACACTGTCTACGCTGTCTTCATTCAGCACGTGGCTGTGAGAGGCAGAGCCAAGCCCTGTATTAGGAACAGCTGATATCACTGAACTGCCTAACAAAAATAAGTCTCTGGCTCTGCCAGGCAGGAAATGAGTTCAGGCCTTAAAGACAACAATGGCAGGTCACTCATCCTTCATGAACAGGAGCTACAGCCTTGCTGTGCAGCTATCTCTCTGTCCAATTAAAAAGCAACGCTAATGAACACCCTCCCGCCACAAAGCTGTTGACTATAGTTTGAGCTCCTGCACAACCCAGAAGCAAAGTTCTGGGGCTGAACCCAGAAGGACTTGGCTGACAAAGACCCTGCAACCCATTCTAGAATCAGTGTCTCCAGTGACTTTTTAAAGAGCCGGTTCTTGCCATTGACTTCAAAGGGCTTTTGAATCACTCATGATTTTGTATTACAACCATGTCACGCTTGAAGRCAGAAGTGTCCATGAGGGTTGTTTGAATTCTATTTTTGCCTCTGCAAACAAAGGAGCCTTTGATGCCAAATGAGTGACTCTATCCACCAAGTATGCTGGCCTGTCTAAATATGGACATATTAGTAAGCATTTATTTTCATTGTCCGAAAAAGGAGGAATTCCTGCTTCCATTTATTTTTTTTAATGGAGAGGGATAAAAAAAGCCTTTTGGATAAGGACTTTTTTTTTTAAATTTTCCCAAGAAAGTTCACTTTTCTCTCTGTGCGCAATATTGGCCTTGCTTCTGCAACAAAAATATTCTTTCAGGATATTTTGATTATGTCCCTTGAGGGGACATCATCATCAGCTGTTTTCCAGATGTTTTAGTCTTTCTTAATCATACTTTCTCACTAACTGTGAGATCTGATTCAAAACCAAAGAATGTCATTCCATCCAGCGCAGCTCTTTTGAGTCCCCAGGAAGTGTTTATTTTTGTAGCTTACATATACTAATTTAATTAAAAGATAAACTGAAATAAATCCATTTAGAATGTAGCTATACATAAGACAGCAGTGTTCTTCACTCCATTGGCAATCCAAAGCTACCAGCATTACTACTAGGAGATTTACGTTCAAGAGCTTATATCATGTGCTTTATGCACCAGGCTGAAATTTAAAGCTCTACCCTGGTGTATGTGGAGTGTCTTTTTCTGTAATCTTTGGGTTCACAGCACCTTACAGAACATAAGAACAGAAGGTTCATCTAACCATCCCTGCCAGTGGCTGTAAGTAGAAGCCTAGAGAAGAAAAGAACAGGGCAGGCATATATGGTGCTAACCTGCAGTCAGCCTCTCCCAGCATCCTGCTATTTTGTCAGAAACCTCCTGAGTGGGATGTGGTTGCTGTGGATTTAGTTGTTCTCTGAGGACCTCTACCCCATTAACTTGTCCAGCCTCCTTGTGAGAGAGGGAGGCTTTTCACGCCCACACGCTCTCTGGCCGGGAGTCCCACAGGCACGTCCTTGCTGCATGGTGAACTCCCTTCTCCTGTGTGCCTGCAGGGCAGCCTTGTGCGCTTTGCTTGTATCCCCCTGGTTGCGGTGATCCCTGGCTAGCCCTTCCACACCGCTTGGCACACTGAGGAGGCTCAGGCTGCTTGGCTGGGACTGTCCCCTCTGAGGACACCACAGGGCTGTCCCCTGCAAGAACTCTGCTCCCCGTCTTCCCTCCCCTGGACTGGGCTCCCCTGGACCTCTGCTGGTTCCCTGGGGCCTTCTGGCAATGAAGGGGCAAGGACTGCGCCAGGGTGCAGCATTTGGGCAAAACAGGGAGTTCTACAGCGATGTTTTCTGTCTTGTTCTTAATTCCTTCCTTCCATAATTCCTTAATTACTTTCAGACCACTACTGAAAATTGAACTGAAATTTTCACAGAACTGGCTGTCATAACCCCAAAGCAGCCAGTTCMTGTGTAGTGTCATTAGCTCAGAGCCCATCTTTTTTTAAAGAGGTTAAGATTTTTCATCCCTTGTTCATTGCTTTATTTTTATCTCTATTGAATTTCATCCACCATTTTATTGCCATCATCACCCAGTCTTGTGAGATCCTTCTGCTGTCCTTCACAGTTGGCCCTTGTCCTTACTGTCCTGAATAACTTATTATCATCAGAAAATGTTCTCACCTTGCTGCTCACCTCCTTGTCTAGGCCATTATGAGTATATTTAACAATGCAGGTCCCAGCACAAACTGCAAAAGTCCATAGGTGACCTTCCTCTGTTGCAAAAAGTTGTATTTTGTTTCTTTTCTTATAACCAATTATTTAGTTTCCTTAAGGCTGTCGTGAGGAGTTTTGTCACATTTCTTTTGGAAATTCAAGTGGTGCATGCCAGCTCTGCCACGTGACGCACGCACTTTCCAGTGTGTAAAAGTTATTTAACAGCACTTTTGTCCCTGTGGTCCGATGAATCTCTCCAGGAGCCCTGACAAGACAGTCTGATTTTCTGCATCTATTGCCATGTCAGTGCACAGAGCTTCCTCTTCAGGACAGGGACCTTCACCCCAGACACCAGACTTTGGGGTTTATACTCAAAATTCTTCATCAAGAAAACTAGTTTCAGGTTGCCCTTGCCCTGTACTCTGAGTAGTCATTTATTCCTGCACGTAATAGAGGTAAACTGCTCCTTAATCAATATGGTACTTTCTACATCCTTTTTGTGATATATAATAATAACTACTTGTATACTTCTGCTCTTAAAAGTAAATTGGCTCTGTGTGTTTCAGTGAGTTTATGCAAGGCCGTGTTCAGCGGAGTCCTAGCTGTGAATGAGGTCTCCATGGATGTCACTAAAAGACTAATGTACAGACAACGGCCTTTCTGTGCGAGTTAGATCAAATGTCTGGAGCACACATTTCCATTTCTGAAATTTTACTTGCTACATAAGGGGGATGTATTTGCTAAGCAGCAAAAGAAAATGTATTTGAATTTTTGAAAAATTAAGCCCTGACTATTTCCAAAAACGTAGATGGGATTTTTTTGAAAGGCAGTTTTTCCATTACTTTCTGTAATAATTGAGGAACTTCCTTTTCATTGTTCTTACATTAATCCTCCAGGAATATTTGTTTTGAGGCATGTTGGGATCAAATAATTACTCTTGTTTTCACTCATAAAGGCACAAATCCTACAAGCACCTGAGCACAGCCAAAACTTTATGGGCAACAGACACATATTTGCTGGAGAGGGGCCAAATTACTCAAAAAGGTTTGTGAGCACTCTTACTCTTTGTTAGGTTCCTGGAAATACATCAGCCTTTTTTTTTTTCCTTTCAGAAGGGGAAAAAAACATGATCTTGTTTATGTAGATGTTGAAAATAAATATTTTTTAAATGGATGCCAAATGTTAGGCTAAAAACCTTGAGAATTTGGTCACGCTTCCTGAAAATGCAGATGAAGGAAAAAGTCTCTAGAAAGTTTCTACATGTTTTGCTCTGTATTTTCCTAGTTATCAGCCTCCTGGGATTTGCCCTTTTCGGAGGAAGGATGTGGTGTGACCCCTTGGTTTCACGCAGCCTGGGAATTCATGAGGTGTCCTTTGGCCAGACTAAAGACCAGACTTGTCACCTCCTTTTCACTGCCCCAAAACTTTTTGCTGGGCACAGCGTGGGGGAGCAGCCAGACTGAGGTCATAGTGCCTTGAGCATCCCGGGATGAACTGGGAGACCCTGGTGCTGACTGTAAGTACTGTTAAAACTTGGTCCTGGTGAGCTGCTCTCCTCAGTTTATGTGTTTGCTCATGTTTCTCTTCTTTTTCTCCTTCCTTTCCTGCTCCATATGTAGACACACGTTCTAACAAACACTTCCTGTGAATACCTGCACAAGGCTCATTACTAGTGTGTTTTAAGTATACACATTTTCAAGGTTTCACCCCCTCCACCCATCCCATTATTTCTTTCTTTGAAATACATGCTGCCAGCCAACTGGAATATTGAGTCTTATTTATGCGCCCACATCTCAGCATTGTGCTACTGCACAAAATCTGGATATGACCCTATCCATTCTTGCCTTCCATGTGACAGAATCAAACAAAAAACCCAGCCCAAACGGCAACATTCTCAAGAGCATAAAGTGAAGAATTCTTTTCCTCACTGGATTTCTCATTTCTGCAGTTTACCTTTGTCACTGATATATCACTAAGCTTTGAGGAGAAGCCCACAGAAAAGGCCAATAGAATAGATGGATTATCTGAGCTTGTGTGCAGTTCTTGCTAATACTCATCCACCTCAAATGGCTGAGTCCTGCAGAGTAGGAAAGGGAAGTTTTTCTGACTTTGGAATGCCTGAAATCATTTGGATGAGCACTAACATACTTCCAGGAATCTAAACTGGAGGGAGGAAGGACCACAAACCACAGGAAGAAAATATATACTTTGGAAAATAATAATTGCTCCTTTTTGGATTTTGCAAAGAAAGTGAATGTAGGTAAATGAAGAATGTAATGGTGATAAGTGCGTAAGAAGTACAGCAAAAAGCTAACCTGCAGTTTAGCACAGAACAATACCATTATCTAATAGGAGGTACAGACTGTTCATTTCTGTAGTATATTTTTTGGATTTAAAACTACCATGTAAACCCTATGCAGACTTCATAGAACAGGACTGTGGCAGGTACAAGGATTATGGTCTTTGCTGTACACTTACCTTTAAACAAAACTCCTGTTTGCCAGAGGCAGCCTCCAGTTTGTTTTCAGAAGAGGAAGTGCAGTGAGTTTCTTCATGGAGACTTCACCTATCATCTTCCTTATTTCCCCTTAATCTTAAAAGCGACCGTTTGAGCTGAAAGTTGATGGTTCCATTTTGTATATGGAAAACACAACAGAACAGGGTGAGGTGAAATGTAGGAGCTAGTCCAGAATGATGCAACGAAGAAAACTGCTTCAGCTGCAAATGCTAAACCTGTCACAATACAAAAATCATCTCTCTCCTTCAAACTGAAATGAAAATGTAACTGAAAATATAATTTCTGGGAGGCATGAGCAATAATCCCAGGATCAATTGTACAAAGGAAATTGTTTAAATATATGAATTTGTGTTAGGAGCTGTTGGAAGGCTGACAAGCAGAAATAATTTGCTAATTGTGCCATATATTTTTAGAGGTTCTCCTCATTTATTCTAGTTACATATGCACACACTAATTCTTTTACTATGAAGGGCTGTTTAGTCCACAGAGAACCCCATTTCAACATGCATGCGTTGTAAAACCACTATAGGAAGAGTGTTTAGTGAACAGTTAATGACTTCCTTAAAATGATAATAGAGTTAACAGTTAAGAGAATTCAAAGCTAAATATGGCCCTTATAAAACTAGATTCCATTAAAAAACAGACGTGCAGGAAGTGTCTAGTTCCTATTAGAACTGATTGTACACAGTTGCATGGGAAGAAATAAATTTAGCATACTGAATTTTACATCACATCCTTTGAAAGCAATGAAATTCTCTTGGGTCCGCAAATCTGTGCATCTGGTCCACATACCCATACCTACACACACAAACAATTAACTGTCGTGCAATTACTTTAAAGGAAAATACACGTCTAAAAGTCAGATCCTAGGCACACTGAAGTGAATGGCAGCGTTCCTACTGACAGCAACAGTTCCGGACCTGGTTGCATCAGAACCTGTAAGTTAGGTCTTCTGCTTATTGATACTGTACTCATCCAGGAGAACACCACCTGGGTAAGAAGGAGAGAGAAATCAGTTCCTGTATTTTGTGTGTTAGAAAAGTGACTGTATTCCCTTCTTTGATTTAACTTGTTTTTTTGGAAATAAAAAATGAGCTAATGCTAAGATTTCCATTATTAGAACAATCATTTATTTTAAGCTGCAACTACGCATTCATTTCTTACCAAGTTACCTGATTTTAAGGGATAAGTTTTTTTGGGGCATTTTCAGGAAAAAGATTTGAARCCAGAATCATCTAGCATAAAAAGGTGGAAGCTGACAGGAGATAGAAAATTCTTTTTCAACTGCATTTGCAATGATTTTTTTTTGTTAGCTTGTAAGGACATCAAAGAATCAATTATTTGCCTCTAGCCACAGTCCTGACACTAGCATGTATAAATTCAAGGAAATGACCAAGGAAATGACCCTGCAGAGGCTCAGGACAAATCCCTGATGAAATCCAAGGTAGAATTGCCTACTGGAAGCCTAAAGAACTGGACTCGGGGTATGTTCATGGACTCAAGTCCAAGTCTGTTCCCAAAAGGAGACTCACTTGCCATCTACACTCTGTGAAGCTTCAAGCGTGTGCTATGAGGACACCTCAGCTGGGGTCCAGACCTTACAAGAAGAGACATCTCACACGTTCTGGCTGCCTAGGACAGCCTGAGCTTGCTCTCGTTTGTGAGGTCTGGCACCAGAGAGCAAGTCACCAAGCCCTCACTGCCTGTGGCCTCTGAGAAATAAGAAGACATGAAGGAAAGGGAAATTTAAAACCAAATATCCTCGAAACCTGTTTGTCTGTAGAGCACCAAAATAATCCCCATTCTTTGGTATCCAGCCTGTAATAAGAAAAGAGGTTAAAAATCCAGATTGACAGAACAAAGCAGCGGCTGTCATGCCATGGAAAAGTCCTTCTTTGACAGCTTGATGACTAGGTATCTCCTGTAGTGGAGTTTTTTTCATATTCTAAGAAGCAAATTAAACCAGTGTGACTGACCCATCTGGACTCACAATTCCAGTAAGCAAGAGGTTAGTGAAGAATATCCCTATTGCAAAGCTGAGGGTTTAGAAAATGAAAAGGACTGGGTCTTATGTTGCATTTTTATTGCTACAGATGGTTTTGTGTGGAATATTGTGGCTATCCTGCTGTTTTGGAAGAGTTATGTTCAATTTAAAAATCTGAATTTCCAGTCTACAGGTTTTGTAGGAAATAAATAAACAGTTGAAGCTTCGACAAATGCTTCATGCAAGAAATGAGCAGAAGGCTCTCTGCTGCACACAGAATTTACAAATCATTGATCTGTCATCTGATATTTAATAGAGCACTCTCCCATTAAAAATAATGAGACAAAAGTGAAATTAAATGAATGACACTGTCCAGTAGGTCCTACCACAGCAGAATTATTCTTGTTCTGAATAAAGGTGCCTGTTCCAGTCAGTGCCTTGGCAGTTCCAAAATTCATTAACAGCATACAGGGTTGTTTCCATTGGTATCTCTGGGCTTTGGATCAAGCCTTCATAGCAAAAGCTCCATCCACTGCAGGGCACCAAGAGACATTTCTTTAAGATCAGTTTACTTCAAAACTCTACGGGCATGTTATATTAAGAGAATTCAAAGCAGCAGCAGAACACTATTGAACAGCATGCTTAATGCATTGCTATTCTTTATCAGCTGGTAAATATTAAATATTACTAATTAATATTATGATTTTCTATGACTTTCAAGAGTTTCTAAGAGCCACAGGAAAATCTAAAAGCAGCAACAAGTTTTCTGATTTTCTTCGCAACTTTTTGCTTAGAAAATCTAAACAATTTTCCTGTTTAGTACTACCCAAACAACAGAAATGTTCAATAACAAGAATATGTGTCCCTTTGTAGCGTGTTGCTTAGACAATCCCTAAACTGAATTTATCTAACAAGGGTAGGGTATTACCATATTACGAGGATGACCTCCCTACATCAGCTAACCCATGTTACTTCTACAAACTTCAATAGACAGGAAAGAAATTTTAGTTTTACCCATTAACAGCAGCATCAAACTTTTAATGAGCAAGCTTGTTTTCACAAACAACACTGACAATCACCTTCCTAAGAGCCCTTTTAAAACGAGTGGAGTCCCCAGCATCTCTTGGCATGTTCCTTTTGCTTTGCCTTGTCCAATCACTCTCTGTTGAAGTGCCTAGGCCACAGCCACTCTACCTGTGACTTTTGCACAGTTTGTCATCCTGTGCTGGAGTGATGCATATATGTATTTATATATATATAAAAATATAGGCAGATTGCAGAAGTGTTGATATGTATATGTATTTATATATACATATATAAAAATATAGGCAGTTTGTAGAAGTGTTGCTTAGAAACCACTTAAAGCAACAGAAKCAGCAGAAATCTGCTTCTGTTGAGTCTGAGGCTTAACTACTTATCATTGTGTAGCATGACCCATTGCACACCACAGCAATTACCTCCTGCATGAATCTTGTAGCCATATGATCATCTTCCTTTCCCAGCCCAGCTTAAGTGAAAAGCCACTAACGTTTTTATTAGCACAACAGAAGTCCAAGCACATACAACAACCTTGTAATTCACCATGTTTCACTGAGATGCCCTGGAATTATCAGTGCGCTAAGGAATTTCTTGTCTCATCCTCCCCTTGAGAATTTGCATTTCTCATATGATCCATGCCCCTAGTCAAATGGCAGGGAGCAGCTGCCCAAGTGCTGCTGCTATGTGCAGTCTCCCATTATTGCTTGGACCTGCAACTTTTCCCTGTTGTCATCTGGGAGTAAGTTCATTAGCTGTTATGTAATGTCATGTCATGTCATGTTCTCAGGCACAATGCTATCAACTGGCTACGGCTGTGTCTGAAATCTCAGGCAGAATAGCTGTCTCAGCAGTGTTTCCTCCCTCTCTCTCTGGATTTGGAGAAGCTGACACCATTTCCCAGCAAACATGCCCACCCAAGGTGACATCCTTACACAGTCTGAGCAAGGCCGTCATGCACTTTCTTCCAGCTTCAGTACAAGAGGTGTTCCATTTTCTTTAAGGCCAGTAGTTCATTCAACCTGTCTTGCATCATCCTCCATTTCTTCAAGCCAGCAGTCCTCTGAGCTGGTGCACACCAGCAGCCTACGCGGTTGGCATCATGCCCTTTGTAATGCTCTTGATACGTGTTTACTCTGTTGTGTTCCCTGAGCTTCCAAATGACAAGCTTCATGTCAGCCAGTATGGCTTATCCCAATGAATGCAATTTGGTGCCATTTCTGAGTAAAATGTGACTTCAGGTTCCCTGGACTTTTTTTGCCTGATGTCTCTTTCCTAACAGAGCCCTTTGAATTGTCTGCAGTGGGACTGCAGTACCAGAACACTGCCCGGCCTCTTTAAGTTTAAGTCTGCAGTGAATTATTTCCTTTGCTTGTCATGGTTTAAATCTGGGGCTTCCAGTCTTTCCACTAGGAATGTTTTTTTTTTCACCCATCTCCATCAAGATCTTCAGCTTCTAGTCAGAGATTGAGACCCCAAAACTGAAAGGTAAGGCTCTACACAACACTCTCTATTACAAATGTCTTCAAGACTCAACTCCCCTCAGTAAAGATGATAAGCTGAGGATCAGAAAAAGCTGGGATAGGTAGGCTTTATCCTTTATAGCAAAGACTGAAGAATGAAGTCAGCAATGGTCACAGCTGAAGTGGCTTGTTCTCACAGCCACTTTTTCATACACTGTATCTTAGTAACAGAATGATGGTTGTGATCCACATAGATACAACAACATACTATTGCATTAACAACACTAAAGAGCCATCAGCCTACTGTCTTCTCTCTAGCAATGGTGGATCAAAGGGAGGGTCAGTCCTGTAGAGATCCCCATGTTACCCACTGGCAGCAGGAACGCAGGAAGAGTCAGCTCGGCAACTCTCACATCATCTCTTAAGAGCAAACCCCTGAGTTGGCTCCCTGAATGAACTAGACAAGGTTTAGGATGACCCAAGTAGTGCACTCCTAGGAAAATCTTGAGTATATCTTCAGGTGAAGAGTACTCCTGGAGTAGTCAGAATACTCAGAGCTCCTGGAGCTCCAGAAGCCCCTGTAGGTAGTGTGGGTGCCCATCCCTCTTCCACACTAATCCACCAAGATTCTTCTGAATACTCTAGCAATTTGCCCATACCCTAAGGCTGTTACTCTCTCTCTTTAGCCTACTACCACAGTTAGCAGGCCTTTTCAAATATTTACCTGCAGAGRTGGGCTATACTTTCTTAGTTATTGATTTGGCAAAGCTGTGGGATCACCAAGTATCTTCTAAATGGCTGTTTCTCTAAGAAAGACTCCAGCAAAGGAGACCTATGTACTGCCCTCACCACCTCAGCAGTATGAACCAATGAGGTATATCTAATGTCTCCATCACAGCGCATCAGTGATAGCTGCACTTGGCTGCAGTTAGAGATGCAGCCAAGCCTCAGGCATGCATGGGTCACCTATGCCTGCTTGAGAATCACTAGGTGGTAGGCAGGCCTGGGAGATCAAACAAAGGGCCTATAATCATGCCTATGACCTCCCAGGAAACAGTCACAGTGGACAGGAGGAAGATGTTGACTAAAGCAGTCACTACCAAGTCTGCATAAAACAAACTGCCCATCTGAGAACGCCTGTGAAGCGGGCTGAAGAGGGAGGAAGGGGTCCTGCCTCAAGGTGGGCCCTGCACCATCTTGATCTTTCACCAGTCAGGTGCTGGCCAGTGCTGATGGTCCAWAAAGCAAAGGATGTCCCAGCAGCCCAGGCTCTGGATTTTTGGTAAAGAAAGGGCTTGTTTTGAGCCAGAGGCCTGCTCTGTTCCTTAGGAGATTCAGGAAGTGGACAAGGGGGACAATGTCTGAGATCTTCCCCAGAGACAACATCAAGACCCAGACTTACATGCCGCTATGGGTCTCCATTGACAGCTCAGCTGAGGAGGTTGGATATTAGGATGCAGTGCAGCAGCTCTACCTCTGATGGCAGATGATGTTGACTGTGCATAAAGTGTGGTCATCTCTTCTGCCTTCATCTTACTTTTATATTCACTCACTTTTCCTTACAATCCTTGAATAAAACCAACATTTGCAAAACCTGGAATAGAAAGACATATTTTTATATACAGAAATTCAGAGAAAAGAAGTGTGGCTGCGAAATTGGAGATGAATGCAACAAACTGTTGCAAGCAAGGAGCCAAGGCCCCACTATAGTCTCAGAGAGAAATCACTCGTGAAGGGACTAACTGAGAGGGAGATGACAAGACACTCCAGCCACTCTCCAGTTGTGCTCCCCAGTCTCAGCAGCAGTGTTAGCCCTCACCCTTGGGTGGGGGCAGGCTCTTCTCCTTGCTGGCAGCCGCCTTGTCCTGATGTCCTCAACCTACTGCTCCCAGCTCACTGCCGCTATGGAAACCTCCTCAAACCGGAGCTAGAGGAGTGAGAGCAAAGCTTGGCATTATACTGGATTTCTYTGAGGGTGTCATGCATTTGGGGTGAAGTGCGTGGGAAGGTGATGTCTGCAGTCCCATCCCACTCTCCTCTGGGTCTTGGACTGTCTTTCATATCAATTACTGGATTTCTGTGGAGTCCTTCGCCTGGAAACAGCATAAAAGAGAAATGTGATTACGGAGGCAGCCATGGGGATCAGCTGTGGAGGGAAGGAATTGGAGCACTAAATACCCTTATCGAGGCCTTTGCTGTTTGTTAAACTTCAGAAGAAGTCTTTGTGGCTGTTTCTGTTTGCGACCTGCCCTGGGTCCTGCCGTTAGGCTGCAGACACACTTAGAGCCTAAGAGCACACGTGGTATGAAGGGTTCCCTCAGGGAACAGCTAACAATGTTAATGGACAAGAAGTGCCTCCGACCAGAAAATAGCTGCAGTAATGCAAATTAGAGGTGTATAAAATCACTATGGTGTTCCAGCTGCACCTCAATGGCTTGCCACCCAAACTGAGTCCCTAGGGAGCACATCAGATACAATTCTGGCTAATTACTTATGACATGCATGCTTAACATAGGTCAAGCCCTAGCCCTACCTTTCTCAAAACAGGCTTAATAATTATTAACCTCAGGCTGGGTGAGGAGAAAACAAACTTTAACTAATAACCTTGATTTGCTAATAGTCACAAAACAGTTATTTTTTTTTAATGTCTGCTCTGCTTGCCTTTCTCTGTGTCTGGGAAACACTGGATCTGATCCTTTGCCCCCTTACCGCAGTTTTATAATGATGGAACAAGTAGAAATCCTGGAATGACCATTYAGTGATGTGAAGTGAAGTCTGAGACCTGCCAAAGTCAGTGGGTATATAGCCCCTCTGATGGAACCAGGGTTTCTTGTCTTCCTCTTACCTTATGAATTAATTTGCCATCATGTCAGTTCAATTGTGACTAAAGTGGCTTTTTTTTTCTTTTTTGATGATGCACTCTGCAGTGCTTCTCGTAGCCTGAAGGTTTAGAATGGCATGTAAATGGATATTGCCCTGCAAACTGCATTCTGCCATACAATCACCAGCATCTCCTAAGCCTTAAAAGCCAGAGCACGATGTGAATTATAGGCTTTTCTTCTCCATGTGGGGCTCACAGCTTACAGTTCTAAATTACATTTTGTCAGCCTGTTAACAAAGTGAGACGGAAGACCATTAAAAATAAGCTGTAGTTATGTAAGTGTTCATGGGTGTCTATATATTAATGGCAGGACTCTGCATAATGGAAATGCTCTAAATAATCCTTTTTAGCCTTTGTAGTTTAATCTTTATTCGTATTTTATTCATTAGTTACCCTTAAATAGCGTGGTTCATTTGATAACTAAGAGATTGTGAGTAACACTCGCTGAAATTACAACATTCTTGTCTTTCACTGCCACAGTCAAAAATCATTGTATTCCTGGGGCCGTTTTGTCTTTGCTATTTTAATTGCAAATGAACTACACAACCTGCAGCAGTTTAAACAAAAAAATGCAAACATCACAGTGCCCATTGCCTGCCTCTGTCTATTGTCTGCAGAGGTATTTAAGATTGTAGCCCACCCACATTATCAATGTTTAACTCATACCACTTTAATACAGTGTTATTTACTGCTTTCCAAAATTTACCAATAAAATGATGCTTCAATAATGACAAGGCAATGAAATAAAATGATAAAAGGCAGGAATTAAAAGCTTTCACGCTGTTCCTAACTAGCTGTCGCTGTCCACAACTGATCTATTGTGTCAGGGCTTGGTTGGAGGCCACAGTGGTGTGTACCATATATATCGTAATATCTAGCTGCAAAAGAGGAGAATTTCATTCATTTTAATTGCTCTCACTGTGGTACAATCCCTACCATACCAGGGCTTTCATCTAAAAAATACATGAGCAATAGCTGAATGTAAGGGGTATAATATTTGCAGACTATAAAAAACGAGCCAGAGTGGTAATTTGTCATGTCATGGTAGCAGGCTGGACCTTGTGCATAAGCAGCCTGAACATCTGCTGGAGCCCGAAAGCCCTGTCTCCACTGGCCCTCCTTTCCTGTCATCACGTCAATTTACTGTATGACAGCTGCTCTGCCGTGACTAGAGGCACATGCAGGCTGTGGGTGCGCAGGCGATGCTGGGGCGGGCGGCGGGACGTAGCTCCTGCATTGCCCCTCCTCTCACCAGGGCTTCCCCAAAGCTGGCAAAGACCCCCGCTGCTGTGCAAGGGTGTCTGGCCGGATATATGATGGGGGACATGCGTGGGAGGGGGCACAGCAGAAACAGGAGCTGGAGGAGGCTGGCATGATGGGTTTGAGGGGAGAAGAGATGAATTTGGCTCCTGGACTTGTCTGCAGCTCTTGGTTGCAGGCCCCCACAGCAGGGCCGGCTTCACTGGCAGCACTGTTAGCAACTGGGCATTGAGTGCTGATGGTTTGGGTAAGATAAAAATAAATTCCATAATTATCCAAGGCCTCCATTTCTCAACAAAAACAGTGAGAATCGCATTGCTTCAATATTTTGTAAATAACTGGCTGTATCAGCTGGCTGTAAGGTTTGGAAATCTGTTTCCAAAATGCTCAGTAATTTTTTCGTGAGTTTAGATTGCTCTTACTTGAATAAAAGTAACCAAGCAAGAAGGATTTAAAAGCTGCAAGAGGGCTTACAGCAGGAGAACTTACCTGGTTTAATTCACTCCATCATCATTGTTTGGGGCCACAGACTTCATGGCGTCACCCCCAGCATCATTAGGATGCCATGCCAAATGAGAAATAGTTCTCTTTAAGAAAGTCCTTGTCATTAGATTTACAGACAAGGCTATTTTCTAGGTTGAGATGCAATCTCAGAATGCTATTGCAAAAGCTTTACCATTACAGCTAGATTTCTAAGGAGGTTGTGATAATGATAGGCACTGATGAGCATGTACTACGCGTTGCTGCCAAATGATTCATGGTGTGGCACTGGAGGGTGGTGCAGAAATAGCTACTGGTGACAGAGAGCATCCCAAACTGTGGCCTACAAAGCAAATCCTACAGTGAGTCACATGGTATCGATTCCCTTTCCTCACTTCCAGCTGCTAAATTGCTTAAAAGGTTGCTAAAAATACGATTATTGCCTAATAYTACCCTTATATGTAGTGTTCTCGCAATATAATCTTGCAAGTCATATGGGGCAATCTTTCCAGCCCTCTGACAAAAATATTCAATAACTCTTCCGTATTGAAATTTTCCTGTGGAGTCATTCATTTTCCCTGCYGCTTTTAAACAAACTCTTCCACGTTTGATCAGATGAATGTGATTATTAAATCATCAAAGAAGGGGAAAAGGAACCCTCAGAAGCAAGCACACCCAAAACCTAACTTTGTTTTGTGGCCGCGTTGTTTATTTCAACTTTTATTCCTGTTAATGTGACAGCAGCGAGGTAGCACAACTGCTTTCAGTGGGTGGGCAGAGCAGCGCGGGAACRAAGTCGGGGCGACGTCCCGCCGAGGCCAGGGTGCTCGGGGGCTGGCTCCGCAGCTCAGCGCTCCTCGGCTCACCGGCCCCCTTCCCTCCCGCGCGAGTTTGAGCCAAWGGCCTGGGCCACCCCAAAGCGCTCAGGGCAGCGCTGTTGGGACGGGCTGGCACGAAGACTCATCGGCAAATTTTGCTTTTTCAGCACCGGCAAAGCTGCCTGGGGCCACCACTGCCCAGCACTCACGGGGAAGAGCCGAGGAGCGGCCAGCGGGCAGGGATAACCCTGGAAATACTCATAAATTGCAGCACTGAACTCAAATGTCTGGTGTCAGTATCACTGTTTTTGGAAATACCTGTGTGAATGGATATTTTTATTTTCTTTTAGGGTTTCTGTTGACAGTAATAACTTTAAATGAGAACATAAATTTTCRCTCTTATTATCCAAACTTCCTTGAGCACCACAATATCCTGAACTAAAGCAGAAAGAAGGAATTAGGTACCATCACAATGCCTGAACGTTATTTGATTTTGAATGCAGACATTAAGGAAATCAATGACAAATAAAAATCCAGCTTTCTGACTTATTATGACTAGGAGTTTTGGCCACTAACAGAACACTAAATCAAGGGCGCATTCAGAGATTTTTTATGGTAGTTGGTGACACTGAACATTTCTTCAAACTCTGCAAAAGGGTTGCAAAATGAAGCATTTTCACAGCAGAAGCCTAGAAACTGTTAGTGCATACAGTATTTGCACAAGGTAAATATTTTCTTTTTGTATTTGTGCATCTGCACGCACCCCCTAAACAAACACACACATATATGGACTCACATAAAGCTAGTTAAATGGTACAAGAAATCTACTTTTTTGATACTTTTTTAATACCCAGAATTCAGTTTGCTATGAACTGCAGAATTATATTACTGACATTTTGACAGTATTTGGACAATTGTTGATGCCTAGAAAAATCTTTTGGAAGTTTCATGAACTGTAGAACAAATGTGTCTTCACAGCAGAAATGCATTGTTTTCTATATGCCATTCTCTCCTCTTCTCTTTAGAATACTTCAGCCATCTAATCCGGGATCAGAAATGACACTGTGTCACTTAAATTGCCAATCACACAAAGCGAGTAATGAATAGTGAGTAGCTGAAACAAAAAAATTTGTGCACAACCCGTAATCTGAAAATCATCTGTCCAAGCAATTCAATGAATACTTATGAATAACAACTACATTTTAAGAAATTGGTGCGTGCTCACAAACTGATCTGCTAACCACAGACTGGGTCTAAATATTAACAGCTCCTAGCAACAACTCTGGCTTTATTATTAAAGAAAACTCAGACCACGTTACCTAGAAAATAATTTTAGGGGAGGCTGCGGTGACTTCTCTGGGTTGCCTAGTATTTTGAGTCCTCGTAGGTTTTCGCTGTCCTTTTCCGTGACACTCTGATACCTCCCTCAAGTTCACAGTGAGAGTCCCTGGCCGCAGGATGAGCACCACGCTGGCTTGGTCTCCACGCCACGGCAGGGGAGAGGACGGCTGCGACCCTGGATTGCCATGCAGCTGAAAGCAGCTGAAGGGTGGTTGTTGCCCCATGCTTTTGGATGTTTCCAGGACTGGGTAGGAAGTTTTGCTGGCAAATCCTGGCAAAAGGAAGATGCTTGAGAGATTTGCAGAAGGCATTGGGAGGGCCAGCAAGGAAAAAAAAGTGCAGGAAGAGTTTGGGTGGAAAGCGTCCTTCTTCTCAGTGGCACATCCATGGGAGCAAGAACTATTGCTCAAGTAAGGGCTGAGGTTTTGTGCCTTACTGTGTGGCTATAAACCAAATTTCAGAATAAAGAAACCTCTCCTTATCATCATTTGTTATATACTGCCTGCAAAAAGCCTACACGAGGAAGCAAGGAGTAGTTATGTTTTTCATCAAATATTGTACGCCAGAAATAGGCTTTATTTCCTTGTTGGCTTCCAGTCTGTATTAATAAAATACAGTGAAAGTGATTGTTGAGCAAAGGCAGAACTAGAGAGAGCAGCAGAAGGCTGAGAGATTGTGAAAAATGAATGGCATGTCTGACCTGCTACACAGCGTGAATGTGGACTGCATGGTACCTTTGGGATCTTATGCAGTACAATCACTGTCCATGTATCACATATTTTCCACCTCCCTAAATGAAAAAAAAAATGCTATTTTCTCTTTGAAATCCTTGGAAACTCTGCTAGAATAAACTTTCTAACCCTGTTTGAACAAGTGTGATTTTATATTCTCGGTGTTTGGATTGAGTTGCATTACAAACCCCCATAGCCTCTCATTTGGAAAAATGCTTGTGGCTCAAATACATTGAATAGCTAAAAGCAAACTCTGTTTACTTTTCTGATTAGATTAAAAGCATGTTATTTAAAGTGTTTACAAAATCTTCAACATGCAACAGGAATTCACTATAAAATCAGAACATGCTTTTAGAAAGTGCTTTTAGGACCTTTTGACATTGTTGTCTGGCAATCGTGGTAATTCAGTCATGTTAGGAAGACAGTCTRAAAATTCAGGAAATAGGGTCTCTCTTCCATAAAATGAAAATAAATAGATTGTAGAAAAGAGATACTTGTGCATTGAATGCCACAAGGTTTTCTTCTGTAAATTGCCAGATGTTCCCATGCAGCATGCTGCACCTAGTGAAAAATTTTGATTTAGAATTGCTACACGCTTTATAGAGTAACCGAATCATCCTGAGGCAATAGGCTAAAACTTCTCATACCCCTTTGGAATTATACAGTGCAGCAAGTTCCCCTAATCTCCTGGCTCTGTATATGGAAGTGGCTCGCACAAATGACTCAGTGAACACATTTACAGTTTGTCACTTCAGGTTTCATCAGTCTGTGCATGTGCTTGGCCATAGGTTCTGAAAAAAAATGCTTCTAGCTGAAAGTGTTGTTCATGTGACAAAACGCCCCGCACCTTGATTTCACCTTCTAGCACCTGTCTTGCCTGAATGCAGGAGCCACATAATGTTAAGATTGCTGTGAAATAAATCCTGAGGACTTTGGCTTTGTATTGCATTTTTCACACTTGGGGTATCTAAAACTGTGGTGCAAATTCATCAGATGGTAGTAGCCACACAACCATATTGTGCAGGCAGTTCTTAGACACGGCGGCTCAGATGGCTTTGGATGCCTATTTCAGCTTGTTTAATGGACAGAAGGAATTTTGGCTGCATCACTGGGGTTACATATTCACTCTTCTTTTCTAAGTAATGCCATGGGATTGATCTCTGACCTGGAGGGTGACACAGGTGACCTCCACCTCTGACCTCCCTCTCTGCAAAGCACCCAGCTGAGCAATTGTCAGAGCAGTAGCTGCCTAGTCCGGGGCTCCCTGGGACAGCTGCCACCAAGCACAAGGCCAGCCGTAAGACTGGACGCCACTGCCTTTGGCAAGAAAGCTAACGACCAAGCTGGTCTTCAGTAATCTCCTGCCATCTTGAAGCAAATTTTCCCACTCCCTCTTTTTTCAGTTTTAACACCAGATATAATGTTGCAACCCAGCTCTTTTGGCCTGTACTGCCAGAAGCCCTCAGCTGCTCTGCAAGGATGCTTCTCCGCAGCAGCAGCAGGACTTTTATGCAATAGGCACGGCTGGAGAAGATACCCCAGCATTGTGCCCACAGTAGTTTTGGCCCCATTTCCAGATGGTGTAACTAAAACCACTGGTAGGAATGCTCTGTACCTACACAGAGGAACCAGTTGTGTGGAGAAGCAGCACCAAGGTCAGAGGAATGGGAAAAATGAGCCTGAAGCCTCTATTTCTCTATGGTGTCTGTACATCTTCCTCCCTTGTCTGTCAGGAGAGGAGCTACCTGGTGTCTCTCTTAAAGACATTCAARGTCTGGTGTTGGTGCTAGAGAGGGGAAGTGAAGATTGCATAAGCAAACACTTCTGAAATCCATAAATCTCTAAGAAAAGGTCATTCTTTGCTGGGCCATGGACCGCCTGAGTCTCCTTTGGATCCTCCTTGCCGGCATCCATTTCTATGGGATGTTCATCCATTCCTCTTTCCAGGTGCATAGATTTGGGGAACTTCTGCAGGAAAACCTCCAGCTTCCCTAAGGTCAGAGCTGCGTCACAGGTACCTTCCCAAGGCCACAGTGGGGTGAGCAGACACTTATGGCTCCCTTATGTCAGACCACTCTCTCTAATCTCAGTCACTACCTGCTTATCCCTCATTCTTTGGAAATTTATTGCAAAGCTAATACAGATGAGAACCTCCACTCACTAGGTCATAGCTTTAATGAAAATCCTCTGAACAATTTCTCTCTCTCCAGCACTTTTTAAAGCATGGTTATGTTGGATACAGAACATTTGGGATTAATCTGATTTCCATTAAAAAGGCATACTGCTCATCCAGTAGGTTGCCACTATTTGGTACATTTTTCTAATGTTCTTCAAAGAGTAGGCCTGGACTAGAAATGCATAACTTTTGAAGTATAGTATGTAGAATATTCTCTAACAGTTTCACTGGGGAGTTGTATCCTGGAGGGGTATTTTTTCTTTATTCCTTTTGGTTGTTGTCATGATCATAAACCCCAGAAAATTCTTGTAAGATATATGAAGGCAGTGCCAGATTACAGGCCTCATCGCATCACTCACAATATGTGGAGGGCACCTCAAAAGAGCAGGTTCATCAAGAATGGCATGAGGCCCAGCCTCAGTGGCTGTATTTTCATGTGGTGCTACTCCACAGTCCGAACGATGCCTGGGCTGTCACACTATCAATAGCACAATTCAGAGGCAGAAAAATACATTTTACAGCAAGAATTTATGAATGTGAATGCAGCTACATTTTGCCATTGCAGAGAGCTGGGGGCAGGAGGATGCTGCTCTCTGACATCGCCGCAGAGGAAAACGTCATTGTGTGGTGGTCACAGAGTTCATTGGTTTTCTCTCCTGTCATCTACACCAGCCATTCGGCAGGTATAAATTCAGGGTTTGGAGGTTTTTTCAGATGAAAAGAGCCTGTACTCCCTGCCATGGAGAGAGACTGCCCCTCAGCAGCTCGCCTGGCCCAGACGTGAGTGCAGTATARCAATTCGGACCTGGCCAGCATGCTGCAGCAACCAGCCCGCACCAGCCACGAAGCAGGGAACTGGTTCACTGCAGTCGCTGATTTGTGAGAAGCGTCTTTGTCTTCCTTCTTCTCTTGTAGCCTAAGAACAACATTGAGCCAAGCAACAGCACATTCTGCGTAAGGCTTTTCAGCTGCCACTACCTGAGGGGGTTTGAAATTAGGCTAAATGTGTTCATTCAGCCCTACCTTCTACAGGCATGACTAACTGCAAGGAGCTTGCAGTCATGCAACTCTGCCACTGAACGCTGCAACTAGACTTGRGTCAAGTAGCCCCTTCTTTAAATAGGAATATTAAGGACTCTGCACTTTACAAAGCCCTATGTAGGCAATAGTTATAAGGTGTTTCTCAGGCAGAGGGTAATGTTCACAGAGCTTTGTACTGATGTGATGGGAGAACACCAAGAGACAGTAAATTTAAATTAGTCTCTTAATAGCATTTATTTAGATTTGCTTTAGTAACGGGTAGGAATAAGGACCTTAGAGACCAAGAGACTRTAATTCTTTTAGACACTCAAGCTCCTGAGTAGAGTGGGGTGAATCTCCAAATGTCATGTAAAAGAAATGAGTTACTCAGGACTGTGCACAGACCATGCAAAAGGCTGGGAATCAGTTTCCCTGAAAGGACTCCATCCTTCCTGCATGTGGCTGACTTAGAGGTATTTTCTCTTCTGACTTTTGGATACTAATGGGCATAAGAACAGACATCATAAAGACAGGGACTGAACTAGAGCGAAGATTAAATTATCTTTCTATGTATCTATGACAAGCTCTCTCTTTTCTCTGAAAATTTTGTGTGTAGCAAGGGATATTTTACAAAATCTGCACCATGATTACCAAGACTTGAAGACATAGTGCTCTAAGCTGCTGAAAAGGCATCAAACCCTTCAGCAATGGATTTATCAAAATGCTTAAGTGAATTCTTCTGAAAGTGAAGGGATATTCCTAGTATCCTTCATAATACAGATTCTTCCTGAGTTAAATAATAATGTAGGATTCTTGAAGCAAATAAGCTCTTGGGTCTACTACTGTCACTGTTCTTTTTCATCTCAGGAAATTCTGGACACTGTAACTGTTTAAGATTTATTTCCTTGTGTACTCCTGGAGAAAAATTCATGTTAGAAAACAGGGGCTTGAGCTCTGGCAGATGGTGCTATTCTGGAGAAGAAATTAGGGTTTAATAAAGATTGTAATAGTGCGAACCAGATGTTCATCTCACATTTTATCTTTGAAAAGATTTGGGTGGATGCCAGGTAGATACATATGTGCATCACAGATCTTGAAAAAATACACAACTGGATCCCCAGGGGCYCATTAAGGGAGGAATAACTTCTTGCAAGCCACCAAACTCAACCAAAAGAGCAAAATCTGTTTAAGCTTTGACTGAAAAATCTCTTAGGAACTCTCTTTCATCATTTACATGGACAGAGAAGCACTTCAGCAGAATAAGGGTTGCAGTAATCTGGGTATCCATGTTTCCAAGGAAAACACAGACTCTGGTTTCATCATGTCATGTAGGCATCTTTCGGAAAATAATGCTTAAGTAAGGAAAGATTGTAATGACATCTTACTCCCATTGGGTTTTGTCTTGCTCTGGCCTAATGTCTGTTGGGATGCAAAGGCAAGTCCCTAGGTATCCTTGACAACATTTTTAAGTGCCCTGAGTATCCAGGCCTACAGCAAAGCCTGAGCATGGCTACATTTACTGCGTGCTTGAATTGCTCCTACTAGATGGTAGCCTCTCCCTCTTCAGTGGTTGAGTTCAGTGCTTTCTCCATGTGCAGCCAAAGGCCCAGCCTTACACTAGAGACTTGTGATCAAGCAGAGGCTGGAGGCTGGGGCTCCCAGTCTGCTGCCAGGGTCTTGAGGCAAAAGTGTTTTTAAGTATGTGTACCTGTTGCTCCCCTACTTCTGCCTTGCGCTCTGTGCAGTCTCTGACACCCCATGCAAGCTTTCCATGCTCTCATGGGTGGCATTTCACCTCGGCTGAGAGCAGCACAGCTGACTTCGCACCCCTGTTCAATAAATGGCCCTTCCCCCCTTCCTCTACCACACCTGGCCAGGAGCAAACTGACTTCACTTCACATGACTGTAAAAAAGTAATCTTGACCTYGTTTCCTTTTTGCACTTACAGTAAATAGGTCCTTGTTCCCAACCAAGATCTTCTGCTTTGTTATCTTTACCTAACAAAAATACATTTTGCTGTAGTAAAACAGCTCTGGATGGATAAATGACTATAAATGCCTTCCCATGCAGCTGTTATGAACTTAGCAGCTTGCAGCCCCACACTCATTCAAGTTAATGGAAGCTACCATTGGTGTCTCTAGATGTAGGATGAGATCACTTTATTTTTAGGTGGAGGGTCATTCATAAAAGAACATGTTCAGAAAGTGCCAATGATGGCAGCCATGTTACTGTAATTAGAGCAGAAGCCCATCATAGGATGTAATATTTATCATCAGCTCCTGTTGTTATTGTAAAAGCTGTAAATTCTGCACATGTCTGTGAAAGATGTGGTTAATCCATGACTTGTAAAGTAGTTATTTAACATTACGCTGTGTGTGTCCATGTGTCTATTCACCTGGGAGAAATCCAATTAAAAATGCAGGAGACAAATATCTTAGCTACAGTGCAACCTTGCAGCATTGGTAGTTTTCCACAGTGTTGGAAGCAGCATCCTGGGACCACGTGGGGAGACGCTGTGCCAGGACAGCCACCTGGGAGGCAGTGAGGGACAGCCTGCAGCAGAACTGCTCCTTTGTCTGGGCTGCACACCTGGCTCCCGGCTCCCTGTGGAGGTGGGCACAATTTGATGGCTCTGTCCTGTGCCTGGAGCCAGTCAGCTCCTGCTGCTGCTGGAGCAAGAGCAGGGCGGGCATTGGGAGCGCTGGGCGAAGAGGCTGCTCTTCCAGCAGTGCCTGCCTGACCCACTTTGACTCTTCCTGYGGCAGCAGGAGTCGGCTCTGCGGGAAGCCCTGCTTGACCTCAGCTTGCACAGCCAACTCCCTCCTCCTCCAGCACCAGCAAAATGAGCCTTTTGCTGGCCCCGCAGCCTGACTTCCAAGGCAGCCGCTAACTTTGCCTGTGCTCAAGCTAGCTCTGCTGGTATACTAATGACCAGACATGGTAGCTGATTGGAGTTGAGCAGATGGTTGTTCTTTGCTTCCAGATTTTATGAACAAGGATTTTGTCATAGAGCTGCAATAACAACGGAGGGCGTGTGTGTTTAGTTAGGCTTGCTGAGCTTTCAGGCCTCTTTCTTGCAAGCCAACAAGGAGACCAAGTGGGAATGTGTGGGAGGATCTCTGTTATTCTGAAGAAAAAGTTCTGATTTCCTGTTGTCTTCCCTTTAGCACTTCTGTGAATCTCTGCATCCAAACAAATTCGAGAAGCAAGGGTATTCTAGAGTATGTGAGGCACATCAGAGAAGTGCATGGGAAATTATCCTACAATAAACCCATGGTGGAGGTAGCTGCCAGGATCCTTTTTCTGTGCATGGCACTTCTTGTGTTTCCAACTGTTACTGGGGGATTCAATTCCATGGCAATTTTTACTGCCAGAGCTCAAGGTGGACTATCAGAAGAGCTTTGTAATATGTTTGCATAAACATAAAAATTGCATTAATTAATATGATTTTAATTAAACAGATGAACTATGCTGCACACACTTAAATTGCTTTACAGCTGATCTGTGTCAATTTATTTGCTATTAGGCAGTTGTAAAACAAATACGTCCACACAGGCTCTGACTGACAGGAATCACAAGACTGATTCACAAACTGCTTGTAGCTACATTCTAGTTTTGTGCGGACAAGGTCTCTTCTCAGAGCAGGTAGGTGATATCTTGTAAACATTACACTTATCTTTTCAAGCTTATTGYTTTCTTGTGGCTCAGATATAAAACTGAGCTACTGGCATTCAGTTCTGGAATAAAATGCTTTAGCTTGAAACTGTCTCATTAGAGTTCATGTTGAGTTGCTTTACCTTGCAATTAGGGCAGGTGAGGAGTGCACATAGATGATTATTGACATCTATGGCAGCTCAGCTGATGCAAGGTTAGTTACTTAACTGAGTTGTGTGCTGGAGCCCTTGAACTGAAATAAAGGTTATTCTCACTGACAGCAACTTTTGTGTATGCAAAAGCACAAGAAAACTCATTAAGGACTTCATTCTTCTCTGAAATTCTTAGGAGTCACACCAAAACCCCTGGGCTGCTAAATGTGTCCTTCTTTGAGCTGGAAGTTAATGAATTTAAAATGTTGTTTATTACACAAAAGACAAAAGAGGGAAAAATCAGAAGTGTCACCACCTCACATTAGTGAAGAATTTGGAAAGGAAATAAAGATTTTTTTTAACGTGAAGACATTTTCCAGCTTTCCTATGCTACTACAGAAGCATTGTAGCTTGTACTGCCAAGCCAATCCTACTTTTGTGAAGAATTTCATCAGAATATTAAAGATTAAAACTAGCTGAGCTCTCTGAAGTGAGCTTCACTTGAAAGATCATGCATCAGTGGTCCAGGGTCTTCCAGCACAAGATGGGAATGTTTCTTCATTGCCAACCAAGAGGCAGCTAGGATTCCACCTGGGAATATCAGCAAAG
Organism: Apteryx rowi; assembly: GCF_003343035.1. Taxonomy (NCBI): domain Eukaryota; kingdom Metazoa; phylum Chordata; class Aves; order Apterygiformes; family Apterygidae; genus Apteryx; species Apteryx rowi. The sequence continues at coordinate 856,274 of NW_020447919.1, forward strand.
TCATCTACCTAAACCATGTGGATATCTCTAGGGCTTAAAAAAGGCAATGCTATTCTCCTTCCTCATGCCTGTTGCTAACWTTTAACATGGAAAATTCATACTGAATTTAAACTAACTACGTTCAGAACTATAGAAACATTCCCCACTGCTCGTTCATGCCAGTCTTGGTTGTCCATTGTCCCTAGTCCTTGATATCTAAACTGAGAATCTTAAGGGACAGAAGCAACATCTTTTTTTTGTGCCTAAAGAGCTGTTCTAACATTTCAGACAATATCTAAGCAGATATTTGTGATAGTACACGTGTTCATGTTTCTCAGCCTCATAAGGCTGCTTCTTCGCCATGGTCCTGCATTCTGTCCTGAAGGACTCCGACATGGTTCTGTGTCTATTGCACATTAATATGCTGGCAGGGCCTGATCCTACAAGCAAGCTTGCAAGGAAAGTCACTCACAGAGCGATCCCAATGGCACACACATGGGAATGCTCAAGGAGTTTCTGTTACTCATGTGGGTTCCCATTAACAAAACTAGGCCTTTATGACAATATTTATGATTGTGTCTACTGCCCCACAAGAAGAAAGAGGGGAAGGAAGAAAGCACCCACTGCCTTTTTCAAGGTGTAGGAGATAATTTCCACTCTACTGCATGTTACTCTTTTTTCTCCTCACTGCCTGCACCCTTCTCCCTCCCTCCTATCCTCCCATCTCCTTCTGCTACTACAAAGCCCTTCAAAGATCAAAGTCATCACTGACCATGAGTTTGCACAATGTTTCTGCTTTGACACTGGATGGGAGCCAGCTGGCATGTGTTAAAAACCATCATCAGAATCTGTTTAATTACTGTTCCCAATGCAGTATTTTAACAAAACACTGGAACGGACACAATTCCAGCAAGCTGATGCCCAGCGATGGGACACTGCAGAAGCGCAGCCATGACATTGATGTTGGCTGTTTTAATTCTTTTTTATTCCATACTGCTAATCCACTTTTCAGCCTGTTTTGAAAAGATGTCTTTGCAAATAGTGTGAAAGCAAATCTCTGAGATTTTCCTGGATTTAGTATAAATTTATTACTAAAAAAGCCCATGTAGAATTGAAATGAAAGAATACTGCTCACAGAAAAAATGTTCCTTCCACCAGTGCTCTCCCCATCTGAGCCCTGTTGCCAGCTAAGGAAGTTCTCTCAGCTAGCCTTGGAGAGTAGGGTTAGCACGATGACTGACCACTCCAGGCAGTGTTTGCAATTAATCCAACTTTTAATGATATAAATCCATTGCTACTCTTTCTAAGCCTTCTCCTGACCTTTGATTATGTGTCTTGACTTCTGACCTTGCCCAGAACTGTTGGGCTGATCCTCTGACTTATACTTTCTCTGGATTCATCCYCAATCTGTAATTGTGCATTCTTGCTGCCTCCAGTGGAATCACACATAGCACAGGTCAGGTCAGCACATACCCCAGGTTGTCAAAGGTCCCCTGCATTAAAAGACCTCCTGCTGTGCAGCTCTCTGGCTAATGGCATGCACTTCGCAACCACCTACAGTCTTAACCAACTGTGGTTGGTAAACCTGGTAAGGTGCCACCTCTGTGAGCAACATAGTCTGACATAGGGACAGTCACACTTAACCTTACCATTGTAACTGAACAACCAAATCTTCTGTCCTCCTCAAATTGTGCTGCTGGTCACCCTGTAGGTCATTCTCTGTTTTGTGTCTAAGATTCTGCACCTTTGATGATTCTGCACACACAGTCTCTGTGGTCACAAAGAGCTGATTTGGCTTGATCTCCTCGGTTGGAGAACAGATCCAAAGAATTGCTGGTTGTATCATCCGCACTATTGTCCAGAATTATACTACAGGATTGACAGCCACAACTCTCCAAACAAGTATATCCAAACTGTAGAAAAGCAAAGACTACATAGGACAAGAGAGTCCTGAAGTCTTCTAAGTATCTGATAGCAGGAGAGGATCCAGGCCAATGTGCAATGGGAAGGTGACAGCCTTGCTGTGCCACTCAAGTTAGAAGTGATGTCCATGAGGCTATGGCACCATCCATTGAGAGACATAATCAGGACAGTGTCTGGCCTATGCACAAGTTGTCCCTATTTTGAGGAGTGAAACTGTTATCACAACTAGTGATATGTACATGTTAAGCTTCCTGACACCTAGGAATCCAAACTGCAGGTGCCCAGGGCTTGACAGGGATGACAAGGCAAGTCCTTCAGCTGAGTCCATTGCTGTCCTGGCAGACCCATCCTCTCATGAGTCAGGGAACCATTCCTGCCCTTCTGCAGCGGACCTCCCCTTTGGCAGCTCAAGAGAATATGAATAATTCTTTTGAGCTTCTGCCACCATTCCCAAAGTGTGATCAGTATCTGATAATGTCAATACCATAGTCTGAACCTTCTCCTGCTTCAAGTAGCCAGGTTTCAACAAAAGAAAAAAACTAGGATGTAGGGGGCATTTGAAAGGACATTCCTCTTCACACCATATCCTGTGACAGGAACGTAGTCACCCCATCAGATCACAGGATAGTGTTGCACACAGGTTGGATGTCAGGGACATATTGTCCTGGTCACATGAGAGGGATATGTGCCCCACCTTGCTTCTGCTCTAAGTCAAGTGATATGCACACAGGCTATTTGATGGCTTATGTGACAAGAGCATCTTCTTGTCCTGCTTTGCATGTTACAACACATAACGGATACAGACATCAGATCTGAGAGCCCTGTCTCACGCTGTCTTGCCACAGTGCTTTTGTCTGTGCCCATCAGGTGGAAACCAGGCGACACATGAGGCAGAACCACCTCGTCTCCCTGAACATGCTCCCACAAGCAAAGCAATGTGGCAAAAGAGTGGAAAACTAGTGATCTGACGTACCTGTTTACAGTTGACTTGCTAAGAGATTCCGATGGGGGAGGAAGAGCCTGGTCAGACTCTTCCAGGATTTGAAGGAAAATAGATATTGCCAACTCTTTGTTTTTGTGAGGTGAGGCTGACCCGGCTGCAACTCCACAGAGCTGCAGAAGAGGAGGTGTATTAGAGGCTCCCTCTCCTTGGCCCCCCACATGCATGAGGGTCACCTAGGAAGACACATGGACATGTCATGGTTGGACATGCCCCACAGTCAGCGGTATGGTGCAAACACACCACGCAGCGGGTCCTGTGGCAGCGGTACCTCCCTTGTGAACGCCCACACAATGGCATTGTGCTTTCAGTTCTCAGTGAGGTACCTGGCCCCTAATAACCCAAAAAAACCTGAGCATCGAGCAGGCTACCTGAAAGGGGCTGTTCAGACTCCAGGGAAGCTGTTCAACAGGCATAAGCGTGAGAGAGAAAGTGTGAATGAGAAACAGTGGGAAGTCCATAGGGGAGCATGAGCAGGACGAAATGGAAAAGGGATCGCAGGCTAGGGTTTCTTCCACAGACCATGGCACCCTCCCAGCCTGGAGCAATGCTGATGGTATCCTTTGCTCACTGATAGCTCCTCTGCGTATTGCATCTTTCTTGCCTATTAATACGCTTCATCTCCCCCACGCTGGATTTAATGAAGGGTTAATGAAGGGGCTCTTCAGCTTTTGTTCAAAAAGATAGCACATGCTTCAAATAATACTTGGTCATCCTATCTCAGTAACTGGGGTCTGCAAAACTAGCCAGGGATTATCCTGACAATGAGGGTTAAATCCTGCCGTTGGAAAGGTCAAATGAGAGTTTTATCATTGGCTTGCCTGAAGCTGGGATTTTGTCCCGTTTTTTCAGTAAGATTTCTAGCACTTTAATTACATGTCCAGTTAGGAAGACTGCATGTGAGGCTGTTGTAGTGGTATTTTAGTTTTTCTGTTTCCAAGCCCAGTTTGACCTAAGACAAGAGTTGGGAGTGGAGAGGAGGAAGGGGGGACAGGCTGGGCAGGAAATAGAGTCCAGTGAACTTTTACAAACCTTAAACAACTGCAGTTGGCTAGGATTCAGTGTGTAAGATGGACCAAGGTTCAGGGTGATTTATTTTTTCTGGAACTTTCACATCTCTGGATGTAATGTGTGGGGTTGGCTCCCTTTCCTAAAGAAAGTAGGCCTTCCCAAATAGGCTTTCAAAATGATCATCCATTTATCTGTAGTTCAGCATTTGCCTTCTCTGCATTCACAAATTTGAAACTAATTCCCTGTACGACAYAGTATTTAACGAGTTTGTCTCCTGAGCTCTGCAAAGCATTTAAAATCCTTTTGATGGCATTTTCTCTTTGGTAATTAATGTCTTATCAGTGAGTTTTGCTGAGAACAATGTTCTGATTCTCCTCCAATGCCATTTTACATCTCTGTAGCTTCACTGACTACAAATGAGTTACTCCTGCTCTGCATAGTGTGAGAGGAGAATTAAGACCTTAAGCCTACCACTATTTAATCACATGCTTTGAACTCATTTTCTCTCATTCAGAATTTGTCCTTTGCTTGCAGTACCACATAATTTCCATTTTACTATCATTAGAAAGTTGGTCATTATCGAGATGTGTGTGCTATCCTTTGATTTCAGAAACCCCAAATCAGAAATGCTCCAGTCTCCCATGGCACCTGGTAAGAGGATGCCCCACACCACAGTGTCTCGTGGCAGTAGGTGGTGGCTCTTCATCTCTTCTGGGYGTCAGACTTCCCTCAGGGACTGCCTCCACAAACACTTAAATACATYGGTAATATGAGTATTTCATCTCACCCCTAATAAGCAACCTCTTCTATGTACCTGATGAATTTGCAATTACACATACAAAAAAGAAAAGCTTGAAGATTGAAAAGGAAACTTCTTTTTTAGCATGAAAAGTCTAGCTTCAGTTTTGCTTAGAAATCATCAGACCACTGACTCTCCCTGTACAGCAGACTAATTTGTTTTGATGCTCACAGTATGTATATCTTGAGACTGGAATAAATATACTGAAACATGTATACATTTTTTATTTTATTCTTTTGGCTCTGGATCCAGTTCCATCATGAGAAGGTCAAAACAATGTCAACAGACATAAAAACAGAAATGCAAAAACCTAAAATAGCTGCGATGAGGCTTGACATAGACAGATGTCCAGTTGCTGTTGGAATATATGTTTATTTTCAATATATTTATATATTTATATCTGAACAATAAACATCACCAAGTATGAGCAGGCAACAGGTAGCGGATTCCATATTAAAATGCTTTCATTAATTATACACAAATCTAGACTAACTTCAGCATGCCTGGTATATTATATGGGCAAAATCCTGCAATATCTATTTACTCACATATGTTAGCAGGTGATAAGTGGCGTCAATTAATTCCAGTAAATTTTTCATAGAGCAAGCACTACTCATATAGGTAAAGATTTCCGGGGCCAGGTAATAGAAATCTGTTACCTGACGTGTGACATATTGTGCATTATATTTAAACAGTAGCATTAAGAAGACCTTTGCTGAAAGAACATTTAAGCTACAAAGCAAAGTGCTCAGCGTTGAGAAGCATCGGAGTTAAGGTTGTCCTTGAAGCTAATGCCTTATGATACCATCTTTAATTACAATCTTCTATGTCTTTGTCTCCATAGCTTTCAACTTCTGCAACAAAATGCTGCCTGGATCTCACTGACAGCATTATCTTTCACTACGCAGCCTAATACTTATGCTGATCAACCAGGGCAGACTGTTGAGACAGATATCTTCCCACAGCGCTTTGCTGGCAGCGGAGGAACGTGGAGTCTGAGGGCCGGGGAGGTACGTTGGAGGTCTAGCAGGGAGGGCAGCTGTACAACAATGGGCTCTTCGGCCCCATCCTTGGCAAGGCTGCCTCTCGGCCCTTGGTGCCCGAGCTGCTGCGCTGCTCCGCTTTCCTCTCCTCCTGCGCCCAGGGCTCCCACCTGCCATGGCTCTGCCTCCACCGTCTCCATCCCCTGCGCCCTCCTCCTCCTGTGCAGCCCCGCAGCCCTCGTGCTTGCTCCACCTGTGCCAATGCTCTCCTGTACCCTGATCCATTTATTCCTCCTTACTCAACTCTTCTTACCACTGTTGCTCTCTTTATTCCTCTATATTTAAATTGAATTCCCTTCTCTCCCTCCTCACTGCATAGGCACACACAGCAGACCTTGTCTTGCAAGCGCTGAGAGGAAATCTGCAACAAGCCCTTGTATTTGGAGACCAACCACAGAGAAATTTCTGCGGCTCTGAGCTGGAACATGCCCGACGTTGACGGGATTTTTAGATGTCAGAATTTAACAAGTCTCTACCGAGCATGTACAAACTGCAAAGACAGCAGTGCTTATACATGGTCCAGATTTGGGAGTAATTTCACAAGTGTGTTGAAAAGTAAATTTCTGGTGTTTGGTTGGCTCCTTTTGCCAAATTTTTATTCTTTGCTTCTGTGCATGGAGGTCCTACATCTTCTCAAAGAAATGTTTTAAAGAATTTGGCTTACTGTAGACAAAATAACATACTTTCCCCTAACCTTGCTCTTGGACAGAGATGCACCATTTAGATTAAACTTGCAAAACAAAAATAAAACAAAACAAAAACAAAGTCAGCCCGAGGCTGATACCCAGCATAGGAAATTTCAGCTTGATGCATTAAACTTTGGCAAATGTATAAGCAACTGACAACAAGATATAATAATGAAAAAGTGTTGGGCAATCTCTGCACCCATAATTCATAACTCCTACACATTTTAAGATAATGGAAATTACTCATGTTCATCAGGAATTGAATAGATGCCTCTGTTATTACTTGTATTATTCAGTTAGCAGCAGCAGCCAAATGTAGGTCTAACCGACTTTCATTAACTTCAACAGTATAGCTGGCAGAATTAAAATCTATTCCAGTTCAGCCCTTCTGTATTTTTCTCCTGATGTACTGCATACAAACCTTAACCATGATACTATCTTTTGGGATAATAAACTAAATCAACGATGCATTTCATTTGCAGGGATTGTCATGTATGAGATGGTTCCAGGTATGCAAATTTCTCAGGCAAATATTGAGCTATGGCTCTAAATGAAACTTGCAGAGATAATTCTTTATCTTTTGTATTTTAAAGGTACATTTTTTTGTGCTAATAAGAAAGACAGTGTAATGGCCATGGCTAGAATGGCAGAATTTAGGCAGAACGTAGGTAAATTATACAATATTCAGGAGGCCAGCACAAACTGACACACTTAAGTTCCTACAAAAGTTAATATTCAGAGCCACAGTCAGGAATATAAAATTTCTTTTCAAAGTTTCATAATTTTTTGGTGTCCCTAGCTGTCAGCATTGTGTCACTGGCCAATCTGCTTTGCTTTTCTTGTTTGGTAGGAATCCCACCTGGAAAAGAGACCTCCAATAAGCAAGGCACTTTAAGCACATATTTATTTTATATTTAAACATTTCAGTGACTTGCTGAATGGCAGGGAATTAGACCTGCACTAGAAGCACTGCCAAATCAGGATTTTAATGCGATCTTCAAATCTGGATGCGTGAATGGTTCAGATGTCCCCCTCTACATAGGTCTCACAACTCTCTGAATGTAAACCTTCTGGAAAACCTATTAATGCAATTTATGCCATGTCGGACATTATTTCAAAATCTCAGCAATCTCACCTGAAGCATTCAACCCTCCAACTTTTTTCTTCCTGATAGCAAAGCCCAAAAGCCTATGTTTATCTTTGCATCTCTTTGTATTACTACTTGCTCCTTCTGTTCTAAAACAACAAACAAATTAGTTTCATTTTCTGGCTGCTCCTGGCCTGGTTTTATCCTGTCCATCATCTTGTATGCAGCACTGAGATCGCTGCTTGTGCTCTGCCAGCAATGACAGCCTTTATCACCTATTTTCTCCCGTGCTACTCCTCATCCAGTGGAGGAAAGCGTGCTCTTTGCTGTCCTCCCTCAGTTCCCTCCTTACAACTCCTCTTTTCCAGGGAGCCTGTGAAAGAGAGAGTGGGAGGCAATGGTTAGGCAGCTGGTTTGTCCTAGCATTGCTTTCCATGCTATCAAATTTTAATTCTTTGTTGTCTTGCACCCTCCATCTCTGTTTACTATATTCCCCTGCTGCATTGGTGGCATAGCTAAGACACAGGCCAAGCTCAGACGCTCTGCTGTGTTTGTGTAAAGCAGAGCACTCAGTCCTACGACCCCAGTGCCACCCACCACAACAAGCACAAGCACTTGATGCTTGATGGTGTTACCAACTTCTGACATGCCATCATTTCAGCTATTGGGGAGGATCCCGTTCTGGACAGACAAATTCTATATATTTTAACTAGCCAAAATACATAGGTAAAATGAAAAATAAGTAACCTACATAAGTCTATGATCAGAAGCTGTGTAGCAGAAGTAGCCTTTGAAGCAAAAAGAAACAAAGATGTCCCAGGGCATAGGCTTTTGGATAAAGTTGCCTGTTTATACAATTTCACTGTTAAGAACAGACCCAAAAAAGAATCTTTCAGTGACATGTTACCAAAAATTTATGCCACATCTCCCACGTTTCAGAAGACTGCTGTTTAAATGGTCCCAGGAACAACAATCCCATCCTACCACATCCCGGAATTCAGGTTAGAATATGGAAATGAACATGACTGTACTTGCAAATATTTAGCAAGATTTTTTTTAGAAGAGATGGGTAGTTTTATTGTTGTTAGGTTAGAAGCATAAACACCAGTAGTTTGAGGATGTAGTAATAATACTAGCACTGAACCGTCCTACCAACATATTTCAACAAGTTTATTTCAGATCATCACCTGCATGTTTTCAAACAGATTCAACGTCAGCTACTTTATTTTTTTTCACAGGTTCTGCTCTTCTTTGAACAAGTTATTGAGGAAACTTTATCATCTCTTATTACTTCTGAATGCGATGCCAAGGCTATCCCAAACTGGGCACAAATACAGTCACTGATCACTTATACAGCAAATGTCAGCTGCAGCCAACACCATCTCACCACCCACTTGACTGYGGCATGAGGTGTACAGTTCTGCCGTGTTCACAGATGCCTTGGGCCAAGTGCTCTTAATCTCACCTTGAATTATTGGCCAAATCTTAATGGAGAAACTGCATTATTAGGAGCTCTCCTCCTTGTGTTGATCTCTTGCCTTATCCCTTGCGATTGTGCAAGACACCTGCAGGACTTGGCCACATAAAAATGAATGCTAGGGAAGTGCTTGGGAACTTGTTAAGCACATTTATCCTTAACCGCAACTTAACAGCCATTGTCTTAGGTCTTTTTGCCAAGACTTCCAAACTTTTCTGTCTTTTGTATAGCTCCCACCTCTTTCTGACTACGACTCTTCCCCAAAATGCCTGTAACTCTATGGCACATCCCACTGAAAGGGTCCTTCAAAGCTCYGCCTGCTTGGTTTAGAAATATTTGCATTTATGTGAAGTTGTGCTGTGCCAGTGCCGGTGAGGTAGAGCCAGGAGCAGGCTTCAAATCCAGGAGGTTAATTGCCCCCTTAAGAGAGACCCAGAGCAGGACTTTCAGATTTGATGGACATTTGGGTTCTAGTTTGGGCTTTTCTGCAGTTAATAACCAGATCACGCATCCTACACTCAAGGTCCTCCCTAGTCCTTCCAGGTTACAGCACATTTTTTAAAAAAAGGCCTTTGSTGAAGTTCAGCCCTTTGTGCACTGGCCATCTTAATCCCACTCCAGCCTGATCCGTGGGGACCCTGGGGCTGTGATGGGATGGCTGGTGCCTGTCGGAGGACTGGGGGCTTGGTCGGGCACAGAGGCAGTGTGGTGATTCCTGCCTGACAGTCTGATCCCACACCTGCAGCTTTCTCCTGGCAGCTTTGTCACATCGCCCGTCTCTGATTACCCTCTGATTGTAGTTCTTATCATGTAATTCCTCTGGGTGAAAAACACTTTGTTTCAGTTTCGTGCTGGGCCTCCCACTTGCCTCCATTCCTATAAAATCAGGGTGACAAGAGGAGCAGGTGTAGAACAGCTGCTCTCTATGGGGCCATGCATGGGAAGGCTCCTACTGCAGTGTGGTGCTCCTGGCTGGAGGGCATCAGGAGTGTGCGGAGGCAGCAAATAGGTCCTGGCACAATCTTTTGTCATTCTTGTGACCTATGAGAACTATTTCTTTTCTTGTCTTCACCCCTCATACTCATTTTTACCTTTCCATATCATCTATCTGGCTTCTGGTCTTCAGTCCTGATTCTCCTAGTGTTAGCGCGTGTAGAGATTCATGCTTGGCGTAGGAGGGATTGCACCTAAGTAGATGTAAGGATACAGGTAGGCATTTGCAGCTTTGSCTGGACTTAGCCCTGTATGGGCACCAGGAGTCTGCGAGAAGTCCATTAGCAGAGGTTGTCTTTACCTGAGGAACGCTTTGCCTTAGCTGGTGGTGGGTTATGTTTTGGTCTGTGACAGATTTCACTGAGTGCATAAATCCCTGGTAATCATGGATTTTAACAAGAATGAAGAAATGAGCTTAGTTTATTTATTGAAGGCATGTGCCTGCAAGGTCTGAATGCTAAAAAAATTCCCTCTATAGTAAATCACCTACCCCATGGTCTCTGACAAAGCTTAAGATACTTCTGGTACTTAGCTTTTCTGTCTTTCCATTTGCTCTTCTATATTATTTGTTTCTGATGTTGCATTCTGTTTTTCTGCTATTAAGAATCCTGCCAGCATAATGAATGCTATTTCTGGTTTCTGCTTTGACTTTGAGCAAGTTGCAGCACTCTTTAACTCCCCTAACCCCACAAACGCCTGTCAGACTTCTTGCCAATGAGATGTCCATGGATATGGCCCAACTGGAGTTTTCCTCCCTTTACTTCACTGCATTTTACCCACCTGCATCAAACAGTGCTGAAATTATTGCTCAGTCAGATTGCAATCCAGCCACCTGCCAAGGTAGAAGATATGCAAAACTGTGTCCTAAATATGGGCTAAACTCCTAAAGTGCACTTTAAGGAGAACAAATATATTAAACAGTCCATTTCTGGGGAGAACTCCCTGATCATCACGTAACACTCACGAGAAGCAGATCATTGAAAATCTGGTAAGATTTCAGCAGGGAATGCAGCCTAAAAATCATTGACAGGGCATGTCCGGAAGGTGGATGTGGAAATGGCAACATGGTAACTGTTGAGAGGTATCATGTTCCCGGGACCGGGTCGCACACAGTGAGAATGCTCCAGTCCCTGCCACCACCCTTTGGGGAAAGGGGCCCTGCCATGTCACAGTGCAGAGCTGCTGCGCCTGTGTCGGGACTGTGCAGGGATCTCCAGGGATGCATGCTGACTGGGACGGACTGGGAAGGCGATGAGTGGGGCGAGAGATTGCGTATGCTGAATTAATTTTTTTWAATTATTATTATTTTTTTTTATACAGCATGCCTTTTTTGATAAGAAGGCAACTAGAGTGGGAACTGAAGGTGGATGGGATCCCAAGATTATCTGTAGACTGAAGCACTCTGCAAAACATGGGGCAAGCAAGGCTAGGGTTGTGCAAACATCTGCACGGGGAATCTCCTGGGGCTTTTCTTGCTTCCTCTGGAGGTGGTCCGCTAAGATGGATGGGCTTTGTTAAAACAAAAGAGACCATTATGGTCACTGTGACCATTTGACTCAGGCTACAAAATGCAGCCGGCAGCTTTCTGAATTAAAAGACAAGTGGTAATTTGTGAGTGCGACTGATAGATACACTTTGCTTTCCCAGTTATTGCTTTCACATATCCAATGACTGATGTAATATATGGACACACTGAGCGGTGGAAACACGCTGGCATAGCCGAGTGTGTCAGGCTGAGACTTCTGAGGACTGCAATACCACCATTTTCCCCAGTAGAGAAATACCATGGACTAGTCATAGCAAGACTTCTTGTTTTGGTTTCTGGAGCACACATTCTTGGTGCTGTCAATTCTTGCAATATTTATCTTGAAGACATAGCTGCTGGATCCATATAACTAGGTGCAAATCTCAGCTCTCCTTTGCTCACCACCCCCTCATCTCTAAAAGTTCCTATTCCTCATGGTGACAGAGAAAAGTCCAAAAAACTGAACTGGGGGCAGAAAGCCAATCGAGGATCCCAAATTGCCCCCCTCCCCGTATCGTTTTTAACCTCCCCCCTCCTGTTTTTCCAACACTTGATACTGCCTTCCAGGCTAACTCARGAGGGTGGGAAGGAGCAAAGACGCGAAATCCGGCGGCAGAACGGTAAAAACACCCGGCAGAGGCCAGATTTTGCTTAAAGCGAGAGAGGCTTTCCAGGTTCCTGCTTTTCCGCGGGGCCAGCCCTCGCTCGGTCGGCCCGCGGCGCTGCTCACGTTTTCCACTGGGGGGGGGGG
>NW_020447919.1:869146-944559 GCF_003343035.1 Apteryx rowi
CGGGACGGGACGGGACGGGACGGGACGGGACGGCCCGGCTGCGCTCCGTGTGCCGAGCCGGGAGCGCGCAGCCCCGGCCCGGCTCGCGTTTGCCCCGCGGGGAGGAGCGCGCTCACTCGCGGAGGCATCTGTTGATAGCGGAGCACTCCTCAGGGACGGAGCACGGGAAGAAATAAAAAGAAGCAGAAGAGAGCCCCCCTCTCTCCCGAGAAGGTGGAGCCGGGGGAGCACCGTCCCTCCGGCGAGCTTCATCCCGAAGTTTGCCGCGATGCCCGCCGCGGCAGGGGACGGCGCCGGCCCCCGCCCGGGCCCAACCGCCTCCCGGCTGCGGCCGGGGGATGCGGACCCCCCCGGCGCCTCTTCCCCGGGCCCTGCGGGGCCGTGGCCGCGGCGACCCGGAGGACCGGGGCTGCGGAGGGGACCGTGCCCGCCCCGGGGAAGCTGCCCGGCGTTCGGGCCGGGGGCTTCGGGGCGCCCCGATGCGCCCCGATGCGCGGCGGCACTTCGGGGTTGGGTGGGAGGCTGGCTCCCGGAGCTCTGCGGCGCTGTGCCCCTCCGGGGGTCTGTACCCTTCCCACCCGGAGGTGGGACTCGGCTGACCGCACTTTATTTGAATTGCCAGCCAAGGAAAACCCTTCCTCCCGCCTCTTCCCCGCTGGTTCCTGGGCAGTGAGAAGTAAACGTTTCCTTGCAAAATAGCCGCCCGGCCTCTCCCCTTGCTGGCGTGCTCGCTCYGCTCCGCACGCCCGGCGCGCCCCGCTCCCCCCCGCCGCCACAGGCGGCCCCTCTCCGCGCCCGCGGGGGCGGCCGCGCTCGGCTCGGCAGGCGCGTTTCCCGGCGCGGGCTGCGCGGCTCCTCGCGGGCGGCCGCGGAACAAGGCCTCCTCTGTGCGCAGCGCCCCGGGGAGGCTCCCGCGGCACGGCGAGCCGCGAGGGCGGCCCTTGCGCGGCTAACCCTTCCCATATGGTTATGCTCCGCGGTGCTCGGGATAATGCTGCTGTTTACCCTTTTCAAAGCCACAAGTGTATTTGCTAAGCGGGGACCTCCGCTTAATGCAATTAACTCAGTTGCTCGGATTTATCGCTCTCGAAAAGCCAGTCTCGGCGAAGCGTTCCCACCCCCGGCATGGGGACAGCAAAGCCTTGCCGTGTGGCTTAGTCCTTTCTATCAGTGACTGTGAGGTGCTTTGAGATTGTCGTGAGAGAAGGGGGCGGGCAAATGACACAGTTGCAGTGTTTTGGCAAATGTTAAGAAATAATAAATTGAGGTTTCAATATGACATTAAAATACTGTGGCAATTTAATCCAATTAAAATGAGCTGCTCCACTGAACTAAATAATGTCACTAGCTTCAGTTAACTTTTGAAGTTGTCTAGTTCTTGTATAAGTTAGCCCAGTCACAGACTTCATGAAATCTGGCTCATCATTAATGATTCCTAAGGATACAATTGCAAAATACTTTTCTTAAGGACTAATGAAAATAGGTTGTGTAAAGCACTAACTCCAGATTCTGCTAACTATAGCTACACTGCAGAAGCACCCATTTGCTAATGAGGTACAATATATTTTAATTTTATAGAAATGTTGTTATTATGAAGTTCTCTGATGGTGTAGTAACTGTTAAACTGCCACAGTAATTAGTAAAGTATTAGGTTTTATGTTTTTTGCCTTAGGACGAACATGCTCATGCAGCGTGAGCCATGAGGCGGGTTGTCGGGATGCACTGGTGCAGTGTAGTTTATGGGGTAAGGGGGAGAGAGCGAGGCAGGGAGCCAGGCTGCCTGGCTCTGATGCAGCGCCCTCGCGGCTGGRAGAAAGTTGTGGAAAGACTGGAAAAGTAAAGGGAGGTTAATTTTTTTTTTTCTTTTCTTTCACTGGGCCTGGCTGCAGCTGTATGGTCTCTCAAGATAGGATTTTATAGACCTGGCTTTGGGAGAAGATATATGCTAAATGTGTAGCCTTTGCAGAATGCTGTCCTTGTAGTAAAAGGAATTTTATATAGATGCTTAAAAAAATCTGCTAGTTCCCCAGAGCACTGTCAAGTGGTTTCATCTCTGAATTTCTCCTGCTTTTTTTGATTCTGCTATTTATTATTATTTTTATTTAGGCAAGACAAAACTCTCTCCTTTCTGAAGAAGTAGGGGTCCAAGAGGTTGTTTTTTGGAAAGAAAAGGAAATAAGGAGATTGTTTCCTAAAGCATTCCTAAAGCAGTGAGTTCACTGTGTTTGCTTCATGTTAGTAACAAACCCTGCTGTTCAGCGGGGTGGACCAAGTAGATGTCAGAACCATGTTAAAGACGTACTGGAACTGAAACCCACCACTGAACTTGAGGTCAGTTTGTGTGTGTAGGGTGCACATTGCTGTGTCCTGAAGTGGACTGTGCAGCCACAGATTGCCTCGTTGGGGCTGGCGTTGGGCTATTGAAGGGGGAGGATGAGCTGGTCATGTTCTTGCTAAAGTGCATGTGGTGGGAAGCGTTGCCCTCTTCAAAACCGGTGGATTGTAGCCAGGGCTCACTGGTTGAGTTGTTGCCATCAGTGCAGTGTGTGGTGTGACATCAGATTAAAGTGGGATCCAGTAATCCCCTTCAGGCCTGCAAGAATGTTGTGGGCTCACCCAGGCTTGGATGAACGAAAGAAATGTGCTTTTTAGGTACCATGATGGTTTTCTGGGTTGCTTTTAGGAGAGGGAAAGAGCAACATAAAACTGCTGAAAAGAAACAGCATACTCTGTAAGTTACAGGTCTGATGGGTCTTTTTAAAAATTTGGTCCAGTCCTGCTGATAGAAGAGTCAGCCCCTGCTGATTTTAACAGTAGCAGGGTTTGGTGTCAAGTATCTGAGTTATACTGGTCAAGTCCCATTTTGAAGAAGCTAAAATACGTTTCTATTTCTTCTGGTTTCACATGAGTGGGACTAATAGTTTCCTGGGATTTTTGTGATCAGGTAATCCCCCCAGCGAGGCTGGTGCAGGTGTGGATGAAACTGCTGGCTACTAGGTTCTTCTGCCTACTGCATCAGAATAGTGTTCTCACAAAGAGATGACTAATAGTTGCTCTTGATATTCACTGGACTTTRCTTCATACCACCCCAGCAATGCATGTGGTTGGGTTTTAAGCTTTCAGTAAAACATAGCACTGGAGCAACTAAAGTGTCAACATCAACTGATCAGTCCTGTTTCCTCTGTAAGCGTCTGAGACTGATTTGTTGACATAAATATAGTTATTAAAGGATGACTGTAGGGTAATATTTGCTATTGTTTTGAGAAATATTTCATCTTTTGGAAATGTGATGCTTTAATTTTCCTACATTTGTTTCTAATAGCTACATTGCTTTTGAATTTTGGAAAATTTGTTTTGTGTTGGAGAGGAGGAATGTTTTTCTGAAATATGCAGCTAGCCTTTGGAGATAGGTATTAGAGGAGGAGAAGCGCTGAAGAGATGAGTAGAATTTCAGGTTTGTGCACCATGAGTATCTCTCTTAAGTGTGTTAAATCTGCGTTGCCAAGTGAGTTCTAAAGAAAGATAGGAAACTTATTTCATCTTGATTTATTCCCACCCTTCCTCAACTTCCATTAACTTTTTCTTCTTGCTGTAAACTTAATAAATAGCTGTCCATTCCTTTTGTGGCTTGGCAGCATCTGGAATCTGGCAGCATCCTCTACATGGCTGATGCTCTTTGTTCTAGCGAAGCATTGGGGTGCACCCGCTCAGCAGCTCCTTGCAGTCTCATACGCTGAAAATTTGGTTAAGCCCTGGCTTCTGCCTCCAGTTTTGGCGATTATGATTGTAGCGCTGAACTGAACTCGCTGCAGGAACTCTCCCCTTATCTGGATGTTCTCAGGAACCTCTTTCTGGGAATAGGTTTCCCTCCCAGGTTAGCTTATCTTTTAAAAATTAAACAACAGATGATTCTTGATGTGAGATCAAACACTTAGTGGTTTCTCTTTTTAATATCTTAGCCCTGAGGTCTGCRTTGGATCTGACTTAATATTCAGGCCTAAAGTGCAGAGATGTGTTCTCTAAAAAAATTTTTTTTTTCTGGATCCTTATCGAGGAAGTAGATGAGAGCCTAGTCTTCAAGGACAAGTCAGGACAGATTTCTTGGAGTTTGAAGTCTGATACGGGGATTGTAGTTCTTGGGCAGATGGTACCTCTGTGGTAGGTTTGATGTTATTGCTGCAGCTGATGGGTTAAAGATGGTGGACTTCAGAGAATTAGCCATAAGTTGTCTGCCTTGAGTTTATTTGAAGTTTTGGGGGATCTAAGCCTCTGTGGTCCTAATCTTAAATGTAATCTCAGGATGACCAGATCAAGATGTAATTTTTGGCTAGCAAAGGTGCAAGTTATAAAAAGCCCAACTATGATCTAATCCTTCCAAAGAGGATGGGGGGGGGGGACCTACCTGCTGTCCTTGGTGAAGGACGTGGCATTTCAATGAGAAATCCTGAGCTCCTAGAGGAGCTCCTCAGGGCTGCAGCGGGAACCTCCAAGAAGCAGCCAGTATTATGGAGAGCTTTTTGTTTGCCCTGCTCTTCACAGCCAGTTGTCTTTGTCAAGCAGAGGCATATGGATAACATTTATTAATTACATTATCTCACCAAAACTGACTTTTGCCATTGACCAGTTTAAACATTTTCCTTATGGCAAAGAATTACAGACTTTAGTAAGGCTCAGAGTCTGAACAAAGGAGTCTTGTCTGGTTAAGGAGAAGTACTTTTTTGTCATCTTAGTAGATTTGACTGTGTTTTTTAACAGAAATGTTGTGTTTGAGAATGGGAAGCTTATTCTAGGCCCTGTGTAAGACCTTACTTGAATCTAAGTCATAAAGATGCCTTCTGTGTCGCTGCAGTTAAGAGAAGATGCGCAAGTAATGAGCAAGCGATTTAGTGTGGATTCAAGTTGCTTTACTTTTCATGCTGCTGCAAGCATGAGAGAATTACTTTAGGCTGTTCTGTGAACAGATTGTTTGATTACCTTCAGTTCATGCTTACAAGAAAATAATAAACTGCTATCTATAATCTTTTCAGGAGTGGTAATTTATTCACAGGTTATACTGCACTGTTCAGTGATTTGGGAACAAGATTTCTCTTGCTCATATTGAAGGATAATTTGCAATCTCTTGAGTAAAGACTGCATTAGTGTTTGACCCTATAATAATGACAGTTCTTTCTGTGTGTGTTGTTTTCTTGATTAGCTCAACCCTGAGGGATACTATCAAAAGAAAACCAGATATTTAGGCAGAAATACAAAATATATGTAATCCTCAAAGGTATTGGAAAACTGATTGCAGTCGAAGGAAAAAATAGCATGAAACAACCATTCATGACAAGTACTTTTGCGCTGAACAAATTATTTTTGTCTAAGTCTCTAGTAGGGGGTTCATTTGAAGTGAAATAATGGCTAACAATGCAGTGATGAATCTGCAGAAGTTGGCCCTGTCTGTAGATAGGYTATTACTGTGTCACATAAGCCATGCTTAACTAAAGCGTGAACTGGACCTCCAATCTGAAATCACTATTTTTAGTTTATATATAAACAACTTCCTCAGAAATGTCCCATCTGAGCTAAATTGTTTTGTTCCAAAGGTGAATGGATTTGGGAAAGTTCAAATAAAAACCTGTTTGACTATGTCTGAGTTGTGAGCATGAAGATAAATACATACTTTGTACTCTTATTAAAGGTAAGGAGATGAAGGGACTTGCAGAAGGTCAAACAGCCTGTGGTATACCCAGGAGCAGAATCAAAATGTTCAGATATGTTCTAGTTGCCAATCACAATGCTAGTATTGTCTGTATTTAAATATTATGTTGTCAGACATGTGTTGCTTCTTCTTGATTAACCATAATGAAGTGTAATTTTCTCTAGAGGCGCTTCCACATTAATGGAGCCTGCTTGTCACCTTTCAGATCAGTGTGAAGTGGCCCATCCTTATTTTTTGAACAGTATTTCGGAAGTGTGACACTAATGGTCTCAGCGCTGTGGGAAACAGTGCTGCTAAAGCAATTCAGTCTGGGAGCTGGAGTACTTCTCAGAAAGCAGATGGATGCGTGACTGGTCTGGCCTCAAGGCCAGAGAAGAAGGCCATGTTCTGAGAGAAGAAAATATTTCATGTGCTTACTGCCATGTGAGCTAATAACCTCACTAGGTCTTTCATCTCTCCTACCTTTCCCAAGGTCCTCTTTGGTGTGTCTGTTTGTGTCCTTCTGTTAGATATACAAGCATGCGTGAGCCTTCCTCTTTCTCTGAGCTGAGCTGCATGAATTCCAGCTGTGCCTGATCATTACTGGTGAAAGTSCAGTACCTGCCTGAACATCTGGCTGAGCAGAGCACCTGAAGGTCACAGCTGGTAGCTATGTTCTCCCTGTGCTTGGTCTCTTTTGACTTGAAAAGCTGAGGCATGTTCAGTATTCAGACTGGGATCTGCAGGGGAAGACTAAAAATGRGTTTGAAGATATGAGAGTTTGGGTACTGATGTTTCTTATAGGGCCTCGGAGAGGAGAGCTCTCCAGAAGACGGATACTTCCTTTGCTTGGTTAATTACTCTCGCTTGTTCTGGATGTGGAGATCCCAGAATCAGTGCATCATTTAAACTTATTACCAGGCAAAAACCTCCGCCAAAAAAAAAAAAAAAAAGAAAAAGATTTAAGTGATTTGAAAAGACTGTTCAACTCCACATTCAAATATGCAGTCACAGAGGTTTGGCATATATATTGTTTTTATTATTTAAAATAAAAACCTGCAAGGGAAACAAAGGGGTAAGGTGAAGCCAGCTCGAATTAAAGTAAATGCATTGTTGAGGCATACAAAATTTAAGCTTCTATTGAATATAAATTTTTGACATTGCATACATAAAAATAGGTATGGCTTAGCCCTATAAATAATAATAATATATTCCTCCTGGAGCAAAGATGTGCATAAAATAATGTTGCTGAGGAACAAGATTCTGAGCTTTTGGTTATAAAGGCACTGCAGAACATCTGATTCCTATCCTGGCTGTTGGACTGTATCTCCTTTCAGACGGGAGTTCACAGATGCTCGGTACTTGTACGTGCCACTGGTGGCAGTGGCAAGTGCAGTTAATGCAAGTTTCTGTGCAGCAGGGGGAAGGAACATCCACGAGTAGAGTATGTGAAATTGGTTATAAGTTGCTTGCATAAGTCTCATTTTAAGGGGGTGAGATGTTCTCAAGAACTGCTGTAGCAGCATATAATGTTAGAAAATTAATACTGTAGGATTATTAGTGATTTAAGCATCTGTAGCATGTGGTACTCATAAATCTTTCTCCATGGTAGTACAATAAAGATGACTAGTAATGGAGATGGATGTGAAAAGTTACAGCAGTGCTGTATACAGCTTCTAATTTCTTGTCTTTGGGGTTACTTATAATTTTCCAGTCATGTTCTCTTTGATTATTTCTCGTCTGTGAAGGCTGGCTTTTTGACTGTAACATCTAACATGGTTTGAGATGAAACTTCTTGGAGTACGTTTGAAATTAAGTGTCTGTGGAGACTGTATTCCAGAGAGCTTTTTGGCTCTCTGTAGCTGTTGCAGTTCTAACTTGGAAGTTCTTTGAAACTTTGTGTGTGTGCATGTGTGTGATTTTTATATAAATCTTTATTTTATGTATATATTTTTTATTTTATATCTATTTTTTATTTGTTTGTGTGTGTGTATTTTCTTTTATGAAAGGCAAAATGTCTTTCAAGTGTCAGGAAAAGAAATGCCCTGCAGAATGTTAAGTAGTTAAATAAACAGAACAAAATTGCTCTCAAAATTGTCTTTCTTTGTAATTCTCTTGGCCTGGAATTAGAATGGGAAGAGCATCTTCTCTGACCTAATTTACCAGGAAGAAAGCCTAGAACAGAAGGTGATTTGCATAAATATTTTTTTCCTCTTGTTTCTTTACTTTTGATTTGTTACAACAGTTCTGTAACAGCTTTCCTCCCTAAATACAATTTGATCCTCCATAGTTCCCACAGGTTCTTTTGATATCTATATAGAGATATATATCTATAGATAGCTATATATATATATTTTTCCCTCTCTCCAGCGCAGCCTTCCCTCTGCCATCAGAGTGCTGGTAATGGGATGGGCACTGTGTTCAGCACTGTGAAACATGAATGAGTTGGAGAGAGTCTTTCCTGAATGGAAAAGCTCAGAATAATGGCAGGAGGGTAAATGCAGAAGTCTGGACTGACCTGTCCTGGTTGGAAGATAGTGACCAAACCGTCTCAGTCTGAATGTACTCCTCGTTCTGTTGAAATTGTCTAGCCATGTTGCAGCTTGAGTTGATTTGAATTTGTCAGACTTGCCTCTTTTTCTTCCCTTCTGACCAGAAACCTCTGCTGGAGACCTCTGTTTGCTGCGTGAAAACACAGCAGAGGTCTCCAGAAGTTTGCAGAGACCTTGGGGGTGAACAGGAGGGGTTTGAGGAAGCTGTGTCAAGCCATGGGCTGGTTTCTGCTCTTCTGGCAGCAGCCAGGGTGCTTCCTGCAGGATGGCATGGAGCATCTGTTGGGATGCAGAGGGAAGGCAGGACATGCAGGTGCGGAAGAAGAGACAAATATGAAACTTTCCTATAAAAAGATACACTGATATCACTTAACAACCTTATCTCCAACGTGTTGCATAATGCTTGGAAACCTCCCTGCAGGGTTTCAGGATGAGAAAGGTGTGTACAATGGCTACCAGTTAAAACCAAATGGGACGGCATCCATGCTATCATCGCTCCTCAGAGTGTCTTTGCCCAGGCTCAGGCTCAGGAATAGCCTTTTGCTGGGTGGGGAGGGAGCAGCAAGCTCATGAAACCATGCTGGAGCTTGCTGAAATGAGGAAAAAGGCTGAGCTACTAATCGCACAGGAGCATCAGGTCTAAAATAGTTTGAGACAGTAATCATTATAGCATTGCTGCACTGAAAATGTCATTTATTGTATGCTTTGTAACTGTAAGGCATTAGGGGAAATGACCTTTCTTGCTTTTTGCTCCTATTCTTACTGTGATTCAAAACCTTTAAAATCTTCTATCCTTGGCTGTTGTGGGGTTTTGTGACTTCTCTAATGCTACTTTCCTGACTGTCAGTCTCCTATTTAACCAGCAGTTTGTGACCTGTTTTCTTGATACAGGTCTCTCCTGGTGGATAGCTGTAATTAGTCTTCTGGCTGGTGGCATAAATTGGTACTGTACACCAAAGGCCAGATATACTTAATAGTGATGTAGTTTTCTCAATACATTTTTGGAGAATCAAGAATCTCTTCTATGGGCTAAAGAAGTCTGCTGGGCTTGTGGACCTAATATAGTAGGTCTACTGTAGTCATGCTACTATTTTATTTTTTGTTTTTCCGAGCTTCTCTACATGCACTTCAAGAATTAGGCAGTTTTGGGTTGGCTTAAAAAAAACTAGTCTGGGAATAAAATGTTGTACTCCTATAATGTACTGATAGGAGTCTGTGTGATGCTTCTTTACCAGGCTGCTTGTTGCTGTTTCACACAAAATCTGAGGGCTTAAACTTATAAGGGTATTTGGCTCTGGGAACTTCAGGAAGACTGAGGGGAATAATTTTTCCAGTAAATACGGCCAGTCTCATCAAGAATAGGTAGTATCCATCTTTATGAAGATTGTGGCTRTAAAGAAGGTCAGAGCTGGCACAACTGCTGTAGTAGCTCACATGAAGTACATATATTTGTTTGTGGTCAGAGATGAAAGCGTCCTGAGAAAGGATTAGCAAGGGTATTTCTATGGATTTCTCTGTGGCTTTCTGGAGATGCACAGGAAAAGCCAATTCTCTCTTCACTCCCTCTCTCTCTTTTTATTTAATTTAGCTGTAATTGGAAAACCTCCTTAGAACATTCTCTGGCAGATAGATGTAACATCTGTACAGTTAGTAGTGTCACCTGATGGGAGAGAAGTTGAAAGCAAAACAAGGAACAATAAGGAAACCAGGGATCGATGTTTCTGTGCATCTTCACAACACTCCCAAAAAGCCAGGCTGGCTAGAGCGAACTCCCCTGTGAATTTTAAGAACTGAAAAAAGGAAAAGGCTGAACTTTTAAAGGCTTAAGTTCTGAATACCTTGATTTTTCTTACCATCAGTTTTGTTACATTGGTAAGCTCCCCAAGGGTGCGTTTGACCCCAAAGTTACTGTTTTGCTAATAATCCCCCCATTTTAATCTTTGAAGCTTTCAGTTCTGGGGTTTGGGCATTGTTGATGTTTTACAGGTTGACTCATAAATGAAATTTTACAAAACCAAGCCTGGACGTGGGCARCAGTAGGGTGCGCTCTGTTGCCCGTTCCTTGAAGTGGCTGGGGTGAGCAGTAAAACTGAGTTAGGATGATGCATAATTAGCTGCTTCATATACCTGGGGATGGCTCTTTGGCCTTTGCCCTCCCAACCGCAGCACTGCTGCTCCCTGACCTTGTGATTCAAGGCTGCGCATAAGCACCAGAGGGCAGAGACAGGTTTGCATTTGAATCTCTAGCTTGGCACTTCCCAATTTCATGTCATTCATTACTGTGATGTTAATACCATCTAGCTATACTAGCTATATTTGGGGAGCATTTGGTAAAGAGAGGGTGGATAGAGAAATGGTTTCCCAAATTATGTGGACTTATGTGCTTGTCATATCTGAAATGYGTCACCAATGCTTATAAAGGATGTTTTTTGAAAGTGCTCTTAACCTCATGGTATACATCAGGGACTGGAAAATATAGGCTATTTATAATTATCCACAGGTGGAGAGGGAGGCAGCAATACACTGTTAGTAGTAATTACCAGTAGTGTGTAAGTTCATCTCTTAAGCTGTTAGTTCTAATGCACTAAAAACTATTTGATCTGAAGTCTGGCACAACCTTCAAATGGAAGCGTTCAAAGGAGTCCTGACCTAATTTTGCTGAGAAAGTGTGCAAGCCTTCCTTATTCTGCTAATTTCTTGCAGAAGGTTTCAGTGATAAAGTCTTCATACCCTACACATGCATATATTTTACTGCAGATCATTTGAATAAAAGCAGCCATTACAAGCCAGGTGGTAAATATAGCACACAGCTTAACAGAAATGACCTTCAATTAAGCAGAGGCAGTCCCTTCTACTGCGCTGTGCCATTGTCAATTAGCTTTCTTTAAGACTTCTCTGCTGGCTCTTTTTGTGAATAGTTGCAAAGCCTGAAGTGCAGTGCTAGCTATGTGTGTAAGAGAAAAGACTTCCTGCTTACTCTGAACTCTTATTCCAGTGAACATCTCAAAAATGTGAAGTAACTTAACAGTTTGCTTTCTTTTCCAGGGAAGTTAATCATTAAATTATAAAACATTGTCCACTGAGCTATGTACATTTTTCTGTTAAAGCATATAGCATAAATGCTCTAACTTTCCTTTGGATAAATCAAAGCAGATGTAATGCAAATATGTCTTAACGGGCTTTTGTCTTTGAAAGAAAATGGGGGGAAAAAAAGTCCATTTTTCAACAGTTATGCAAGACTGCATACTGTAGTGATGGCTACTGCGCAAGTGTTGCTTGTTACTTTCTGTGTGGGTGTAGACTGTTTTATCATAAGATAAAAACAAGCAAAGCAACCTGAACTAAGGGCTTTTAAATTCTGTCTACCCTGTCGTTTGTACATTTTCTCATGCCATCATCACTGTAGTGTTGTTGCAAGACTACTGGTTTCCTACCAGAAATGTAGCTTTTAGTTCAGTGTGTTTCTTTGGCTTGTGCTGCTGGTAATTCTGAGCAATACTGCACACTACACAATAACTATAGTACAATTAATTGTAATTAGTATCTTAAGTTCTTTATTTGCTCTCTTTCTCTACAATCCCTTGTGCTTCCAGTCTCCTTTGACTGCATTATTATTTTATTTTTTTCCTCTCCCTGCTGCTTTTGTGCTGTCAAGCAAGCCAGGTAACTGTTAGTATTGGCAACGCTCTTAACACTCATGTTGCGAGTACAAGATCCAAGAGCAGAAGAAAAGGTAAATGAAAAATTTGGCCTGTTCTGGTCTTTTGCCCACCATCAGGGATCTTGCTCAGCTCACAGTGGTTTTAGGTAATAAAAAGGGGGAGCAGCAAGGGGAGGGTTGGGGACGGCGTGATTGGAGTACTGGCAAAGCTCTTTGAGAAGAGGCAGTTCTGAACTGCTGGCAAATCTTGGCCTGACTGTAATTGAGGGAAGAACCTGGAGGTGACTGGTCTAATGTGCTGGGATGGAAAAGACCTGCTATATCAGAGATACTGGTTCCACCTTTTCCTTGTCAGCTGTGTCTGTTTTGACAGCACTGGAGCACGTGAATCAAGTGTTTAAGCAGATGTGGATGGTTTGAGCACTGTATCCCTCATCCCTTTTGCTTTCTGGAAAGTGAGTGTGTATAGCCAAGCTTTGCAGCTTGGCATTTATCTTTGCTCTCCAGGCTTTCTTGGAACCCTTTTTATTCCCCTCCTGGGATTGGGAAAGGACAGGAAAGACAGATGCAAAATTCTGATGAAGCTGGTGCTCTTCCTGCAGCTTACGATATCGCATCAGAACTTATTTTTGTACAAATCAACATTTGACTGTTTAAGTGATTAGTAATTGTGCTTGCTCAAATAGAGGGAGCGCATGCAAAAGTTAGGATTAATTTGAGAAATATCAGGTTACTGAGGGCACTTCAATCAAGGTGACAGCTGCTTTCCTTATGCTCTATTGAAACAAAATATTCCAAACCGTTAGACAAAGCCTCACCAAATATATCAACCTCAGTGCTTTTATTCTTTCCACAAGTTGGTGGAATACTTAGTCCTGTTCGCTAATGAAATATTGGAGTAGTAACCTTTTTCCATGGATACCAGAGGGGAAAATCTGTGAATATTACTGTCCTGAGACTGCATGTGTGGGCACACGTGTACGTTAATGAACAGCGTTAAAGGCAGGTGGTGCTGGGAGGGAGCCGGTTACCCTGCGAGGGGGTAGGTGTCGTGTGCCTGGGGGCTGCTGGCTCCAGCCTCCCGCGTGGCAGTTTCGCCGGGACAGCAAGTGAGCGGCAGGGTGGGCGCCGGGAGGGCACGGAGGATTAGCTGGGCTCAGCCGTGGCTGCCCGCGCACCCACTCCTGCGCACCCACTCCTACGCACCCTGCAGCGGGAGCAACCTGCGAACACAGCCCCCTCTGCCCCCACCCCTTCCGCTTGCCCTTAAGTAACCATTTCTTGCTTTGGATGCTTAACCTGACACGCTTCATCAGCAATTCAGGAGTGAAAAATGGGAGGCGCTGCTTGAAATAGCATTGATGTGCTGCCCTGGAGAGGCTTATTTGAGGAACAGGCTATAAGAATCCTCCCTGAGCTCTGTTTATGTTTCCTGTCTAATAATACCTGTTGGTTTTAAAAATCTCCTGTGGGTATAGTACTCGCAGGAAAATACAAAAATGACCTGCCAGGTTTTGGGTGCAATTTTGTTTCCAGTGATGAAGGACAAACATGAGTGGGGAAGAGGTTTATGTGAAAGAGTAAGATAGATGAAGACCTTAAAACATTAGTTTCTAGCTTTATTGTGGGGTTGTGACCAACGTTTTAGGAATCAGCCTTCTATACAAAGCCTTTTCTTAAGAGGCTCTTTTTCAGAGAAAACTAGTCTCTAGCTGTTTTTGATTGCCAGAGCCTTGCTCCCAGGATAGTCCCAGGGTCATAAGCTTTGGTTTCCTACAAGGTAAAGGGGTCTTTTCCCAGGCCTCTGCAGAAGGGTCTGTTGCAACAGACAACAGTAGAAAAAGGGAGGTTCACCTGGGAAGCTTGAATATGTAAGACAACAGGGATGAGAGATTTAAAAATTGTGGAAGAGGCAAGTGTAATTTTCTACTTGCTGAGCCTCACTGTACTGAAAGTGTAACTCTGCCTGTTATGAGCCGTCTACCACTTCCCTTTCTTGTTAGGATAGGCAAGAACTAGGAGTGAAAGGATGTGGAAAAAATCAGCTTGAWTAAACTTGACACACAGAGGTATGATGAAATGCACCAGGAGTTTCACAGGGTGCATTTGAAAAGATGGTAATTTAAAATGCTAACTTAAAAACATGAGGAAGGCTGAGCTGTGAAGTGAGGGAAGACGGGCAAATTCCAAGAAGTTTTGCAGGAGGCTCCTTGGGCACCAGCAGCTCCCCTCATCACAGCTCTTGCATTGCAGCAGCATTTCTAGCAGCAACTTGGACCCAGTGCCTTGCTCTGGCCACCGATCCTTCCCCAGCCAGCTATGGAAAAGCACATCTGCATCTCACTTCATTTGTGGTCGATGATGTGAAATGTTTCCAGAGTTGTGAATACTTGTGGAGTAGCTCTGATACTCCCATCAGGGCAAAAGAAACAGGAGGAAAGTTAAGGTGTTGGTAGAGCACAAGCTCCATATTTCCTGGCTTTCAACCATTTGGTCATTTCTAACTGCCTACTTTAGCCTTTCTCAATTGCACCTATCTTGGGCCAAGGCTGTGCTATGCAGAGTCGGTACTGAAAGATGTGCTTATTGATGTAGAGAAGGCTGCTCAGCAGTGGGGAAACATGAACATCTGACAAAGAGCTTTTGTACCTAAAGATTTTTACTCTTACAATGTCTGGAGAAATAGGTACACAAGCAGCAAATACCCTGTGAGCAGAAGACTAAGCCATAAGCCTAAACACTGACAGTTTTGTCCAGGCTTTTGTGTTGGGAATGGTTAAATACAGCTCTTCTAGGAAAATTGAATGAGGTGCATTAAGTCCTTATTCATGAAGGAAATATCCTGCACATTCCTGTTTTGAAAACTCTTTTTCCCCCCCCCCCCCCTTACAATACAAGTAGATCCTGAAACTGTGAGGCTGACCTCTTGTGTGAGGTGACAACTTCTTCCAAGGGAGAAGGAACAAACATCAAGGAAATTTAAGGGAGAGATACTCATATAAGAATATTTGAGGGATGTTTTGCTTTCGTTTTTTCTATATATTTTTAATTTTCTCATGCTGGTGGTTAGAGGAATCTGAATGCAGCATGTTCATTAGGTGTGGTGCAGGACTTGTGCAACCTAACCAAAATGAGTAGGCATCGTTGGACAGTCATTGAGTACAGGCTCTGGAACTGACTCCTTTATTTTTTCCTTGGGTTTTGGGAGGTGAAGGGGGATGTTCTTTCAGCCCTCCTACTTATTTAAAATAATATGTCAGCATGCCAAGCAGAACAGGATTTATTTTTTCTGATGGTTAGGAAAAGAACCCCATGATTAAAAAAAAATGGTGTTTTGTGACTCTTGTTTGATTTCATGTATTTTTGGTGCTTGTGTCTGTTGTACTGTAAAGTGTTCACAATAAGTATAAGAAAGTATATTTTCMGGAAAGTTGTGAAATGGGTGACATTTTACAAAAGAACAGCATGTCTTTTTTGGCAGCATYGTGGTCAAACAAGTAAATATGTGTTTTGGTAAGGAGCCTAATTTTGAAAACATTTATGGATCTGTCCCATCGTACAGTCTTAGTGTGTTTGAAATACCACAAACGTCAGGTCAAATGTTTTGTAATTTTTTTCATGTTTCATGATTTTAAAAATTATTTTTAGTTCTGTTACTTATTGTTGCCCTGTAAATGCACTGGATTCATAGTACAATTAACACAAGTTAGGGATTAAGTAGCCCAGAAAGCCATTAGTGATTTCTCAGCACTTTCTATGGAGGAAAAGATAGCTTGGTACCTACTATGTTAATTTTTGACATTGTGAATGAAACCGTCATTAGCAGAGTTTATTTGAGGTTTGCATTTCCGATGTGGAGGGATCCACCCTGAACTAACAAAAGTCTGTTTTTTTGTTTTTTGTTTTTTTTCTGCTGAAAATTTGGTAGAGGGGATGGAAAAATGCTGCTGCTGTTGTTTATCTCCCACGGGTATGGAGGGCATCAAGAAAGTCTAACTGCGAGATGCGAGACACAGGGAAAGAAGAGAGAGGAGCCACAGCGTGACTTCCCATGATGAAAATTGTGCTGTAACTGCTCACGATGTAATCACGTCATTCCAGAAAAGCTGTGTAAGCCTTGGGTGAGGCTGCAGCTGTAGACTGGGGTCAGGCGACTTTCCCTGAAGAGGCCAAAAAAATCCATTTGCTGTAACTCTTAACTTCTGATTCCTTCTGCTTTTTTATTTTGTTATTTTGTTTTCTTTCTGCTGTTCAGAGGACATCAGTCAGGTCCACACCGCAGAGGCAGGCTGAAGCAGGAGCTCGCAATAAGCAAGGCAGTGGGGAGCATGCAGGTCCCTGGCCATGGTGGCCGCTGCGCGGGAGAGAAGTCCGCGCTGGGGGTTACCCATCCGCAGAACCGCTCGCGTCCTTCGAGCAGTGGCAGCATCACGGCAGCCGTAGGAAAACTTTAGCCTGAGTGTCACAAGTAACGCCGTGGAAGAGCAGAGCAGAGTAACGCTGGGTTTAGTTGTGGGGCTCCAGAAGATGACCCCGCGCTCCTGAGATCAGAGGGCTGCTTCCACTAGGGGCAGTGGGACAGGGCAGCAGGTCGCAACAGGCTGTTTGGGTGGAAAAAGAACAAATAATACCACTGGGAGTATTTGAACTGATGTGAAAATACACAAAAGGACAAGGCAGCTGTGTCAATACTGCGTAGTGTAAGAAATTTCTAGCTCTGATTGCAACACGGGCAAATCAGTCAGGTGGCATTACTGCCTTGTTGTTGTGCGCATGTAGGAAGCAAAGACCTGTATTTTACTGGTTCATCTTTGTAAATCTCTGTGTGATCCAGTGCTTTTGGTATATGAATTAGCAACTAAGTTAAAGTTTGTATTTCTGAATATAGTTTTGCTTATGTGTTACAGTGCTTATAGTTATGTTTTTTCATATATGTATGATGAAAATTGGTGAGTTTTATAATTGTGAGCTATTAAAACTTATTTAGCTTTTACCTAATAAATATTTATTAACTGCTAATATTAGTCATTAATGTCAGATAAATGAGATTCTCCAGGAGGCGGCTTCAGCTGAGAAGCACCCCCCCTCCCCCTTCTCCCTCTGTGCAGTTTTACATTAAGAGAAGTATTTCCCACCTGCTGCTTTTTGCCTGAGGTTGGAATTTCCCCTTTTCATGGCTGGTCACTGTGTTCAGACGGAGATGGGGGCGTCCTGCATTTTCCTAGCAGCCAGAAAGGGGGTAGTTCTCCAGGACAAATCCTCTTAGGAGACATGAACCCATTTGCCTCGCAGGGAGGATGGAAATGGATCATCTATTCCAACCCGTGCTGTGATTCCTTCTCTGGGATTTGGATAGATGTTATGGATGTCGCAAAGCTGAGTTTCTGAACACATTTTTGTTCTTAAAATCCGCTTTTAAATGTCGGTATACTCATCTCTAAAGCATCCAGAATTGACAGCTTTTTTTTTTTCCCCCCAGAACTAGACTCTTTTTGAGGAGAGGAAAGTAGGAAGGCAGTACTAAAATAAAGGATTAGGCTGCTTGGGATTGCTGGTTAAGCTTTAGTATCAGTGGAGGACAAGTCTGGGAGTACTACAAATGCCATTTTGCAGAACAACATGTGCCATGGGCATGTAGAGTTGTGGGTTACTATCTTTGCTTTGGAGGGAAGGGGGCAGGGATTTCTACAAAACAGAACAGGAAAATCAGTAGTAATTCAACTGTTTGCATTATAGTAGTTTGATGGGAAGGGCAAAACTATATCTATATATGAAAGCATCATAAGTTATGGGGCGGGGAGGTGGGAAGGAAGCTAAAGAGTTGGCCAGACTTGAGATCCTTTTGTTTGTTTAAAAAACAACCAACCAGGTAAGAACTCACCAAATGAAAAATCTTCCCCAAAGTCTAACTGGTTTTACCATGATCAGCTGCTGTGAATTGCCTTTTGGAATCAAAACAAGTTAGTGACTTTACTTTTTCAAGTGTAAAGTTTCTTTTGCATAGCAGTTCAGGGATTTCCTTGCCATGGGCCTGATGTGCGCAGATTATGGTGAGATTTTTAATTATATACTTTCACAATTTTAAAAGTCAACACTTTAACAATTTTAAATAAGGGTCATTAGATACTATAGTAATTTCCTTTTCTATTGTTATGTTCTGTATGAGGTTTTTTTTTTAAACAAATGACAAAATATGAAACTTTGAGGATTAAAAGCAACTTCGAAGGGTAGAGTTGCAACTTGGCTCTCTGTTGTTATGCTTGTTTTGTAAACTGTTGCTATGCAGCTGAATTTACACTTTGAATGAAGCCTTATGTACCACAAGGGTTAATATTTAAACCAAAGCACTGTCTTAAAGTTGGCTACCCATTACCCCAGTTACATTAAATTAGAAACTACAGTAACAGAGTGAAAAGGTTCTTGTTTTATAGTATGAGCCTCTTTCCCTCCCTCAGGCATCCAACTTATTTCAAGCCTCTTACTCTGAGGAAAATAGAGTTCAGTCCTTCAGCTGTGTGTGACTGTCTCGGCACAGCAAAAATAGAAACCAACGCTATCCCAAATGCATAATTCATCTCAGTGTTAACGGGCATTCGTGGAATACAGTAGATGTGATGGATTCCTTCAGCGTGCCATGTACGTGGGCTCTGCCGGCGGTGCCTGATGTGCCCGTGCCTCCCGTGCCTTGGGGACAGCGTGGGCAGCCTGGCTGTGGCACACAGTGGCCCCACCGCTTCTGTTGAAGTAAAAATTGGCCTTGCATCCACTTAAGTCATGGGAAAGTGCACCCTGGTCTCCTTGTTGAATTTGCGCAGCAAAGCGAGTTGTGTGAAACAGCAGAACTCAGCATGGCTGGTGTTCCTTGGGTGAAAGCCTATTGCTTCAAGCTGTACAGAGAATGGGCATGTTCTAAATTTGTACATGAAGAAGCAGCGTTGCAAGCTGTATAAGAGCTGCTGGGGCGTGATGTTCTCTTCTCCCCTTCCTCTTCTCCTGGAAACAGTACCGCTTGCTTCAGCCCCTCTGCCGCACCAGCACTGCTAATTACTGCAACCAGAAATGGAGAGTAGGCATCAAGATCGCTTTCACTGTTGAATATCCAAGATGATTGGCACAAAGTAGATTACGTTGCTGGTAAACCTCTCTCTGCCTGATTCTGAGCAAAATCTGCTAGAGGAAGAGAATTTCGTAGTTTCCGTTAAGAAATTTGGGATGCTCTCACTTCTGCTCTCCATTGTATCTGAGCAAATGTCAGTGAATTGAGTGAAGTTTGTGTGGTAGCGGACAGAGATCTTACTCCAGCCTATAAAAAACTGTAGCTTTGGAGACACTGAAGGATGAAATGTTCAAGTATAAAGGGGAATACAGAAAGGATTTTTTTCCTTTCAGAGTGAAAACATGAAAAAGATAACTGACCTGATTTTTGGTTTTTGTTTTTTAATTTGGTAATAGATACACACACATCTCTTCCTCTACTTTTTTTTTTTCCTAGAGGGATAAACATCAAATGATGGAAATAAACATGGTATATCAGAGAATGCAGTTTAGGTAGCTTTTCAGCAAAGAGAGGAAATGCTTTGAAGTGTATCTTGTGTAGTTACAGTGACAGGCAGGCAAATGACTTTTCATTCATTAGTATGCATTTCAAAAATGTTTGTTTTTTTTTTTAGATAGGCCTCACCAAAATGATTCTTAAACACCTGTTCTTTACTTGGTCAAGATTTCTCTTCTCCCTTCTTTCAAAGCCAGGCTAATTAGGAGGTTTGAGGATTTTAATCATCAGGGGAGAGAGGTTGAGCAGTGATTTCTTCCTGAGGGACTCAATATCAGCTAGTGTGTATGCTTAGCTCTGGGTGATCACAATCTTTATTTTGCTGAGATTTAGGATGGCCCAAGTCTCACTTCATTTTACCATACCTGTGGTAGATGCTGTAAAAGAAAGAAAGAGTTTTGGTTGCAAGACAATAAATAGCAGTTGACCCATCTTGTCAGTTAGCTCTCTTCAGCTTCCTGTGATTACTGACTGTTAAATAAAAGTTTGTGTGATGGTGATACAGTGTAAGTGTTGTGACAGATATAAGCTGCGTTCCAGCTGGGCTTGATGTGTTAGATATGTGCAGGAGATGTTGTCTGGGGAGGCCAAGGAGGCAGATAATGATGTTCAGGTTAGATGCATCCCACCTGTTACACTTACAACTATGTCATTTTCCAGGACTTCTTAATTATAAGTGGGTGCTAAATAAGAATATCCCAGGAGTTGAAAGCACAAGCACATATTTGTATAGTATCTTAAAGTATTTTAGAGTTGCAAATAAGTAAGAGGAGTATTAAAGAAAATAAATAATGAAGAGAACTTGTATTTTCTGAGTAGTCCTTCACATCATCAATTAAAAAAAAATCAGACCTAGGCCATGCTTCTAAAACCTTGAGCACACGCTTTGTGTTAAGCATGTTGAGGAAGCCCACATGGGTCCTCTAGTGGGACTCCTTGTGCATAAAGCGAGGCATCATCAGGGATATCTGATGGAGATGCAGGCTCAGAGTCATAGGCTGTGGGCAAGTGAACACTGACCCAATGTGTTCCTGACAGGGTTTTGCAACTCTGGCTCAGCGCTTCATGGAGGTGGCCGCATGGTTGGGGATTGCTCCAAGAAGGGCCCAAGCATGCTCTTGTGTGCCAGCAATTGGTTGGTAGAAGATCATTTTGCATGAAATTGCATACGCACGCTTTGAATGTGCTCTAGGAAATAAAAACAGTGAGTTACAGTTCTTGTAGATTACTTTATAAATAAGACAAATGGTTTTTTTTTTTTTTTTTTTTACTTCAGATATTCATTTTTGAGTGAGGAGAACTTTATTCTCCTCAAGAAGTCATCACAAGTGTCCCCAGTGATGGCAAAGCACTATTTTGGGAGATGCTTCAGAGCATTCTTTCTGATGAGAGAAACATGTCAGTTTTTGTCTTTAAGCTATTGTTTAAGACCATATATAGTCTTGAGAAGACCACACTTCGGTTTATGCTTGGCCCTGTTTTTTTTGAGAGCATTTTCCTATGGAGCCAAAAGTGGTGGTAGTGTCATTCTTTAGGTAGAGCTGTACTGGGTTGTGGTGGGAATCTATGTCCATTCAGTCTCCCCCCTCCCTCCCCAAATATTTCATATTTCCTCTTTCTCATGAGCAGATCTGAAGATCTGCATCTCTTTACTTAAAGAAATTCAGCTACCTGCAAGGAATAAKCAGCCCTCCTCTCATCCCTCTTAACTTTTATGTGAAAAGTTTAAATTAATTTTTTTTTTCTTCACAAAATAATCTAGGCAATTTTATTGCTCCACAGAGAGGAGAGAACAGTACAAAATTCATTATAAACACATCCGGTAATGCTGCCCAGGTTGCTTTATTCAGTATTGTGTCTTAGCGAAAAGATTGTGAAGGAAGCAAGACCCACCAAATGTTGCATTAGAAGGAGCAGCCTGCTTAGCACAAACTGAGATTTCTTCCTGTTGAGGAGGAAGAACTGACAAATGCAGAGAAGAGGCAGCTGGCTGCCTTGTAAATTTGTCCTACTAACTGTTGCTTCTTAAAAAAAGAAAAAAGAGGGAGGGGGGGATAAAAATATGAATCAAATTATATAAACCCAAGTCAATTGATGTGCTGCATTTTGGCAATTAAAATTATGAATGCCGCTCAGAGGGAGGGATGCAGAATAACTGCAGACAAGCAYGGAGCGCTCTCAGTGGAAAAAATGAGCAACTCCAGAAGAGACTCCCATACAAGCTGTTTTCTTATTTTTGTCAGTCATTCAGATGGGGAATTCAAATAAAAGAAATGCGTAAGTTTTGACAAGTTTTCACCTCACTAGCTGGAAAAAGGGTGCTTCTTCTGTGCCTTGTGCAAAGGAAACCAATAGTTGTCATTGCCTGTATAATTCTGTTGCACATCGTTCTTCAGCATGACTAAAGCAAAGCATATTTAGTGCCTTTATACTCTGTGCGTGTGTAATGTGCCTGTATTTGGGTTACGTAATACTTTCCATTCTAAGCTCTTCTCGCAGACTTATTTGTGAGGCACTTGTTTTTCTTACTTGCAGATGGCCTTTGATAAGTAGAGCAGTTTCCCACTCTTCTCTCCTCCTAAATCCACCCCCAAACTCAAACTAACAAGCGTGGTAGAACTAAGCCCCTGCAGCTCAGGTCTGCCTGGGCTCCAAGCTGCTGGACTCCACTGCCTCGCTCTGTTGGCCGTGCTTGTGAACATCTGCGCACCAAGGCGAATGAAGGTTTGCTGGGGCTGGGATCGCACTGTAGTGCCTTGTACAGGCAACAGCAAGTGTCTGCATGTGTAGGTTTTGGTCTAGCATTGAGAAGGCCAGCTCGTTGCAGGTGTGGGTACTGGCCTAGCAGTGCAGGTGTTGGGCATGGGAATTCCAGATGTGAATTTTATGTTGCAGAGTTGGGTCCTCCTAAGTAATCCACTTCTAACGCCTGCACTGAGCCTTCACCCTTAGCTTTTGTCTTACGTACACACCTTCCATCATGGCCATTTGTATTTCTGACTCTGTTCTGTGTTTTTTGACAAACAGACCAGCACTGGTGGTGTCCTGCATAGATCAGACACAGGTGGGGTTTAGTCTTGTGGGGATGGTTGTAATTAGGTTAGAATTCCTTGATTTTTTCAGCTGTAGATAAACAGCTTGGTATCATCTGTTAAATGCATTGTATTTAAAAATTTCAGGTTTGTGCAGGGTTTGTTGTTTTGGGGGGTTTCTAACTCCTCCCCTTTCCTCCACTCCCCTTTCTTTTCAAACTGGAAAACAATTTTGCTGTGAGTCTCTGACTTGCGTGAGATCTCCAACGTTGCTGTAGTTGGCAGAAGCAGAGCTTGGTCAGTGCATTGCAGGATCCAGCCCCGATGGCTTCCCTGTGCATGTGCATGCTGGGTTTTACATTAGTCATCTGTCGCTGGGAAGTTCAGACACAAAAGTGAGGACTGACCTGAAAGTTGCCCCTGCAGATGCCTTCTGAAGTCATCCCCGTGGATGCCTTCCTTTCCATATGCCAGGAGCTGTGGTGCATTTTATGACCACGTGTCCATTGAATATAGGCAGACATAGCAAAGTGCAATGATGTAATGTCAAGCAAGACTGTTAGTAACAAAAAGTTTATGTTCCTGTTATCTAGATACATTAATTGTTTTAAAAACTTGTAAGAGAATGACACTTTGATTTCTTTGCTAAGATTAAGAACCTCCCCAATACATTGGAATACATGACAATGTATTGTGGGTTTAAATTGTAAAAGTTGGTCAGGAAAATGATTACATCATTCCTCTTCCTTCAACCCACTAGGTGATCTAAAACCAAACCAACAAAAAATTAAAACATTGAGAAGTTTGTATAGAACTTTATAAAATTCTATTTATATGCTTTGAACAATAAAATACTTAAGAAATATTGAACAATGCTTAAAATTTATCACTTGAGTTGTGGTTCACCTCTTTGAGCTGCTGGTGTAGGTGGTCTGCAACCTGAAGCAGGTATTGCTGCATGAGTTATGCTTTCTGATGACATTATCAAGGATTTCCTCATGATTGTAACTGTTAGAGCCTTGAGTTGATACCAATTTTGGTACCTGAGGGAAACCTGAGGGTTTACAGATGTCTCTTTACTGATTATTCTGTGCCGTGTTGGGGTGGTGTCGTGTGTGTGTGTATTAGTGCTTGTTGACTTAAATGCTCCCTTACCCCTTATTTCTTTTTCGTATGTGACTATCAGCTGTAACGAAAAGYCAGTACTAACCCTGCGTTAGACGATGCTGTGTGGTGGTGTATGTGCTTTTGTTGATCGGTGAGGCTAGGTGGAAACAGTAGTGGCCATTGCAGTCTGACCAGCAGTAGCTTGCTGCCATTCTTGTGCTTTGAGCCATGGAAGTGGGTAATTTTGTTTGCTCCCAAAGCTGTCTCTCCAAAGCTGTTTTGCTGCCCCTGAACTGGAAAGCCAGCAGGATTTTTAGGTGCATGCTTCTCTGTGAATGCAGTAAGGTCGTACCTCCAAAGCCAATAGCAAGTTCTGTTCCATTCCAGAGGATTTGCAAAACGACTTTGAACTTTGCCAAATCCTTCCCTCTCTGCCTTTAGGCCTGGCAGATGAATGTGATTAAAAATAGATCTGGCTGCTAACTGTTTGAATCCCCAGGTGGCTGAATTTCCATGTAGTAAGACTTTCACCATAATTCATCCACTTGGAGTGTATTAGCAATGAAAAGACACCTTTCTGCAATCACAGTTTTATTCATTAAGTTTTGTTTCTGCAGTGGCTCAGTCTTTATGTCACTCGTCTTTCCTAGTAGGCTACTGTAAAATTTGAGGTCCTCTATTGAAGAGAAGCTAGATTGGCCGATTGTGCCTTTATTGTACATCCCGGAGCGTGTCTTTTCCTTCCTTTCTTCCCTGCTCTGCGCTCCTTATGCCGGTTGAGCTCCAGAAGCAGGGTGGTGAGACCATCTTTGCCCTCCCTGCTGGCTGAGGAGGGTCAGCCAGCTGGCTGCGGGGAACGGCACCTGTGTGCTCACGACTCGCGCTGCGAACCCTGGGCCTCAGCGCGTGAGATGCTCAGAGTGGTACGTGTCCTCAGTGGGTCTGTCCTYAGCGATGCGGGTCTCATCTCCGGCTGAAACTGCTTCACTAGCGGGCAAGGAGAGTGGCGGCATCCTGGAAATTTGAAAGAAAACGATACGGGCTGGATGGCAGAGTGGGTTTCCTTTTTGGTAGCTGGTCTGTTTGGCTGGGTTTCCCCAACAGGCGTGCTTCATGCATGACCCTTGGGGAAACCGATTTCCAAATATTAATGTGGCAACTCAGCCGATATCAGCAGTCAGTGTGACCTGCCTCTGTCCCTCGAGGTGTGTGACCTGTGCATGTGTAATGCTTGTAAAAGCAAGATATGCAAGGGAACCTTTTCCCCCCCTTTTCCAAGTAAAGTTTCAGCTGTTGTACCTCTCTCTTCTCATATATGTCAAGGCAGTTCACACAATGCTTGCTTTGAGGTTTATTTGAAAACACAGTATKATCTGTAGAATTTCCACTAGTATGTGACCTCACCCTCCTTCACCAGCCTTTGGAGAACTTAACAGGGTTAGTATAAAATAGTCAATGAAATATTTATATGGAAACAAGAGTATTTTACTGTAGACCCATATTTTTCACTCTTTTTCTGTAACTTAGCTTAGACTGTCCACTTTTAGAAATAGTATATACACTATAAAGTTTTTGCTGTTTGTACATCCTTTAGGTATATCCTGTCAGAAGTTTTTATACAAATACACCTTTTTGATGTAGTTAACTTTGTGTTATTTTTTTCAGTGTTGTAAGATACTAAAATTCCTCCTGTTTCTTGAAGCATCTTGCCTTTGTTAGCATATAATGTTTCTGCAATTCATTGAGCTTTATAAGAGTTACTTGGTAGTGAATGAAAAGAATCATAGGTATTTTAGGAATCTATGAATAGCTATTTCATAATAAAGGGCTAGTAAGAGGAGCATTTTTTTCCTGGTAATTTGAGTTTCAAGAAATGTGAGTACTAAGAGCTCAATGTTATGGTCTCCTTGCTAAAACTTAATATCTTAGCTGTATAAAAGAAAGCTGTAGTCTTCAATGAGATTGTGCAGAGATAAAAGTACAAATCTGTGCTGTGTCAGAATATTTCTTGCCACAGCATTAAGTGAACACTGAGTTCTCTTTATTTAAAAAAAAAAGAAAAAAAAAAGTGACAGTGTTATCTTTAGCATGGCCACAGACTAATGCAGAAGAAGGGTGATTGGATAACAAATCTCATTTGAGCTCTTGCAGAAAGTAAATAAATTAATTACTGGCAAATTCTATAGTATGCTACAAGTCCATTTCTGGCAGGGAGTGTTAAATGATTTTGATTTGGAAAGATATCATGATCATGTTACCTTTAGAAAAGTAATTTTGTTATGTTTGCTCTGCTCTGTATAGTGAATTGCAGTAGCTGCTGTGAGAGCCCTTCAACCTTAATGCCTTCCTTTTAGGAAGCGGTATTATTAATGGGAAGTTATACAGATTAGGTTATATCAGTGCCTGGTTCCTATCAAACAGCTTGGCAGGAATTGCTGCATACTCTGCTAATAGATTAGATCCTCTAATGGTGTATCTTTATAAATGGAATCTCAAATGATATGCTATAGTACTGCTTTTGTTTTACTACCGTACTTAAGAGTATTGCCTTTAAATCATGGCGGCTTATTGTGCTTCAGTTTACTTATGTTTAATTTTTAAGCAAGTACTCCCTTGAGCTATATATCCAGTTTTACTTAAGCCACATAATAAGGCAAGTGTCAGAGGTGGATGATTGTTTAACTGCCATGGATTTTCACAGTATAATTAAGGTTAATGTTTTCCTAAACTTATTTGGTTTTGTATCTTTTTCAATTAGCGTCCAATAAAAAAGATAGGTTTTTAGGCTACCTCTGTTCTCTCTCTCTCCCCCCCCCTCCATGTGATTTAACTATTTCAGGGGCTGGGAGGCAGCTCTCAGGTTTGGCTTCAAGGTTTCAGCAACCTGTAAACTTACAGGAATATGTTAAAGTCTGAATTTTGCTGAACTTGATCATCTTCTTCCTCTCTCATCAGTATTGATCATGAACAGGTTTTCATAATTTAAGGCTGCTTCTTACAAGGGCAATAATATTACCTGAACTCTGTGGTATGGATCCAACCTATGCATGGCAGGTTTCGTTACCGATGCCCAAGGGGGGGACATTTTGCAATCAGTAGTTCCAACAAAACAAAAGTTTTCTTTGTTTTGKTTTTTTTTGGTCAGAAGCAGTCTTAGGATTTTTATATCAGGGAAAGTTACTGCAAAATAAGTAAGTATGAATTTACACTTAGTGTTTATGCTGTATCAGTTTTGAAAATGATATCCATTTATTCCTAAAGATAGATGAGTTCAATTTAATGCTAGTGATTCAAGATGTATTGTCTTTATCGGCAAGATGCAGACCAAATCCTGCCTGTGTATCTAAAAGAAGTAGAAGCATTTAGATGATGCCTCACTTTACACAGGAAGAATTTTAGGCTGAGAAAATAGTTCATTAAGCAAGCTTTAATTTGAGAACACAGTTTTTGCTTTAAAAGGACAGAACATGCATAGAATATGCAGTTTGCTAATGACTTCTAGTTATCTATTACTGTTGTTACTGTAGCAGCTACAACACTTCACATGAAAACCATGGTAATTTCAAAGTACATGCAGTTTTCTAAACTGGATTAAAAAAAAAAAAAACTTCCCCCACACCCCGTGTTCCGATCCTCAAGCTGTCATGAGGAGTTTGTGTATTGTCTTCTGTTCCTCACAAGAGGTACTTGTATTAAAAACAAATTAAAAACCCCTGTGGGAATGCCCATTCTGTTGAAAGCTGTCAGAGCTTTCTAGTTGTGTATGCAGTAAAGCTTATGTCTTAACTTGCGCAGAAGTTAATTGCTCTTATGTTTTACTTAATCACAGACCTCAAGAGTATAAAGCAATTAAAATCTAGGACTTGTCCTTCCTTGGTGGTGTTT
Source organism: Apteryx rowi (assembly GCF_003343035.1). NCBI lineage: Eukaryota > Metazoa > Chordata > Aves > Apterygiformes > Apterygidae > Apteryx > Apteryx rowi. The sequence goes on from NW_020447919.1 coordinate 896,616, forward strand.
GGAGGTTTGAATTCTTTTTCATGTACTATGTATAGAGCTTTATTTTTTTCTAAAATTGTCCTCTTATCCTCTTTAGAATCATTATAATGAAGCAAAACAGCTATTTTTAATAGAAGTGAGGGCAATATGGAGTAGTTTTGCATCAGTTTTTTTACTGCTTGTACAAGTTATATTGCACATATCATGTTGCRGTAGGTTAGTAGGCAATCTGATTTGTGCTTGAAGAAAAATGCCATTGCTAGGTGTTTTCAAGAACTTGGGAAGGAAGGAAATGGGTAACCTTTCTTGTTAGTTTTCATGCAGCAAGGCTCTGAAAAGTTTGGCTTCTCATCGAGAGAACAAAAGCCCTCTTCTTGGATTATGAGTTTTGAGATGTGTTTACAGCCTAAACATGTCTTAATGGCATTTATTTTGAAAACTTTTGAGATCATCAGTACCTTGTTGAGGAGGGGAGAGCTACCATCAACCCCCCCTTCCTGGCCAAAGTGTGGCTTAATCCAACCGAGAGGCAAACTCTCAATGATATGCCATTAAGTATCACCGATGCAACATCTTCTAGTGCCATGCCTGCATCTACACACATAAAACTGAAAATGATTTTCGACGTAGTTGTGGAGCACAAGGCTGATGAAAACGCTGATCTTGCTCCAGAGTCAGGAGAGGAAAACTCAAGCCTGGTGCGAAGGATGCCCTCCTTTTTCCTCTGGTGCCCTCTCCATGGCACAGGATTGTGCCTTCCAGAACGAGTAAGGTTTGATCCCTGCTCTGTTGAAGATTCCCATCCGCCTTGGCAACTAGGCTGTTTCTGCCACCCTCGACAGCAGCGGCTCCCGCAGCACCCTGCGCTCCCATGGCCTCCGTGACATGGATGTGTTGGAGGAAGAAGGGGATTCGGGGACGGTTGGGTTTGCCTCCTGAGACTGTCAGGAAAAAAATGTGCCTGCTGCTTTTGCAGGCGGCCAGTGGGAAGCAACGCTGCCACCGCTGCCCGTGTCTGAGAGGCTGTAACGAGGTGCCACACAGCTGGACGTGCTCCCTCTCCGGTGTTGTAGCTATCCCGGTTTCTCAGGGGCTTTCYCACAGCATCAAAGGGAACAAGTTAAAGCAACTGTAAGCTGTGGTGAGGAAGGGAAAGATTGGTGTTGTTGATTTTTCAGTTATTAGAAAAATTGTCTAGGAGATTTGTATTACAAGACTTTGGTTTCTTTTCACTGTCTGTAAACAACAGGTTATTTGAATGAGCTCGGAAGGTCTGGAAACTTTCTGTGCTTGGCATTTTTAGTTAAAAGGCAGCTTGAGATAAAAAGTTATGATTTTATTTCTTGTATCCCATATAATCTTATTCCGCATGTGGATTAAAGGTTGCATTTATACCTGCTGTTATGAAAAATGCTGGGTTTGACCCAGCTCTTGCAGTGCTGTCTGCATGAGGAGTTTCTTAGTGGTTTAAGTGGATTCTGGAAGACTTGTTGGGGACCTCTTGGTGTGTAATCCAAAACTTGCCCTGCTGTGTAGGAGTGACGCACTGAGAGTGAAGACTGATAAACCATGCTTTGTTCACATTATGTTCAATATCTGTGTTTAGGGAACATGTATTGAGGTTATGAAGCCAAGCACTCTGAAAGCGTTTCAAACATCTGTACAACCTTCCTTCAGGGTCCTTTGTCTTGTATGGCGCAGATCGTCCCTGACTGAAAGACAGCCTGCTGCTTATGCCTGCAACTCCTGCCCTCTGTGCATGGGATGGAGAAGAAAAATACACACTGTGCTGTACTTGCCACGTTTGTTATGAAGGTTGGAAAATGCCTGGAGAATGAGACATGGGATGCAAGTATTGAAAGGATATTAAATTAGATTAGACCTTTCACTGACTGTCAGTAACTGTGTATTTCTGTCCTCCTGGGTTCCTGACTTGAGACCCTCAGATCCAAGTAGAAGCGCAGAGTACTTGCTGCTGCTGACGTCAATGGGATTTACGCTTTTCAGTGTGGGACATGCAATTTATTTGCTTCTGGGTGCTTTAACAGCAGGACCTAGGACCCTTCTATTAGCTTAGACGAAAATGTCATCTCATGAGAATCAACGCACTTCTGGAAATGCAGACCTTAAGCAAGTAGCTTGGCATGTAAATTTGGTTGTTTTACCAAGAGGCTTTTCATTTTTGCCCTGGAAAGGCCTTGCTGTTCCAGTTTTCACTGCAAGTTTTTCTGTTTGAAATYAGGACACCTGTATTTAGGCATCTGTGTGTGAGCCTGTGCATGAGCTTCATATCTAGGTTTGCATTTCAGCAGCAGAGGTTTAGTCAATACAGCCAACAGGCATGAACAGTGATTCTGTATTGATTCAGTTGCCTAATTTTAAGCTTTTTGTGCCATTTGGGATACCTTAAGTGTTGGAGAAGTGAATGACCCTGGAAGGTGTGACAGGACCTGCAGGAAGCATGTGTCCTTCTGGAGCAAGAGCTAGAGACGAGGCAGGATACCTGGGGCATCTCAGGCAAAACTACATGCCCATGTTTAGGCAACTGAACTGGACCTCAGGCTCCACCGACTGCAGTGCCTGTATTTCCACTGATCAAAACAGGATTTTAGATGGTGAGCTCAAGGCCTGGCATTGAGTCCCCTGCTTTGTGCCTGGCCCTCTGGACACCTCCTGGCAGTTGGGGCTCCCCGGGAATGCATTTTAAATTCTCCATGCTTGTTTGTGCCTTTTTTCTTTCCTTTTTCCCTATCACTGAACAACAGCGATGGTACTTGATCTTGGGGCCAGGAAACACGCTGATATCCTGTAATTGCCTCTCAGACCTTAACTGGGAAGTTGCTTTTGTTTAATTGTATTGTTTTGTTCTCAGCTTGTTTGTTCCCACAGCCTCCTATTACATTAGGACAATATGTCCCTCTTGGAAGGTTTTCTAAGCCACTGTAAGGTAATTTCATCTTGCTGACCAGGACACCATTGTTTGAGTATTACATGTAGGTATCCTTAGGGATTTTGCATACTGTGTGGGCATTTGTCAATAGCCTTACTCAAAAGAGAAGTTGTTGAAACAGGAATAGGAATTGGAGTGCTGTCTTATGCTGAGGGAATAGTTCCTTATTGTCTGGAGGTAGAATAGGTGTATAATTACCAGAAATTTAAAGCATTTTTAACAGAAGCGCATCTCACATTTAAAGGTTGGCCCTTGGTCATTTTTTCTGCTATTCTGTAATTGATAGGTACACAATGCTCTTATTGAAGAGCATTATGTGTATTTATGGTCCGTGAAAGATTCTGTAGGTGAGATGTAGCTAAAATAATAATCAGCATGTTTAACTGCGGCAGTTTCCTGACATGCAATTCTGGTTCAATTCTTTTTACCACTAGCAAACTCCATTAGTTTCTCATTTCACACCTGGGAGATTTCTGATGCTAACTGTGTTGCAGAATTTCGGGAGGCTGTCTAACTTCATTTAAAAGCCAGGGTTATTGCCTCTGTTGATTTCTAGAATGAAGCTAAATTTACATGGAAAAGAAAACTGAATTCTGAATGATTGACTGGCTTCTGTCTCATTTCATGATACATATGGGATGTTTAATTTTCACCTTTAATAGATTACACTTCATTCTCATTGTGCATGAGAAAGCAAAATTTGTTTATGCAGTCTCCAAGTTTTATACAATATTACATCCTTCCAAGGTAGTACAAGTCTAAATACTTGTGTATCTTTTGGATTTTGATTACTATTAGCATAATGCAGCTACTCATTTTGTTTCTGTTCTTTTCTTATGCTCAAAGCAGCATGTGGAAAGTCTTATTTCTAAGGCATTGTTTGGTGTGCATTCTCCTGTGCACACTGGATGCTATTCAGAAGGATCTGATGTATGTTAGTCATTCATTTAATGGCCACACCAGGTAGGTTTAACAACTGGAAGATAGTAGTAATGCTCCAAGCGTGGTACAGTATAGTTTTCATAGAATCACAGAATCACAGAATCGCTGAGGTTGGAAGGAACCTCTGGAGATCATCTAGTCCAACCCCCCTGCTCAAGCAGGGTCACCTAGAGCACGTTGCACGGGATCGCATCCAGGTGGGTTTTGAATATCTCCAGAGAAGGAGACTCCACAACCTCTCTGGGCAACCTGTTCCAGTGCTCTGTCACCCTGACAGTGAAAAAGTTTTTCCTCATGTTCAGATGGAACTGTCTGTGTTTCAGTTTGTGCCCATTGCCTCGCGTCCTGTCACTAGGCACCACTGAAAAGAGTCTGGCTCCATCCTCTTGACACCCTCCCTTCAGGTACTTGTACACATTGATAAGATCTCCTCTCAGCCTTCTCTTCTCCAGGCTAAACAGGCCCAGCTCTCTCAGYCTTTCCTCATAAGAGAGATGYTYCAGTCCCCTAATCATCTTWGTAGCCCTTCGCTGGACTTGCTCCAGTAGTGCCACATCCCTCTTGTACTGGGGAGCCCAGAACTGGACACAGTACTCCAGATGTGGCCTCCCCAGGGCTGAGTAGAGGGGGAGGATCACCTCCCTCGACCTGCTGGCAACACTCTTCCTGATGCAGCCCAGCATACCATTGGCCTTCTTGGCCATGAGGGCACATTGCTGCCTCATGCTTAACTTGGTGTCCACCAGCACTCCCAGGTCCTTCTCCGCAGAGCTGCTTTCCAGCAGGTCAACCCCCAACCTGTACTGGTGCATGGGGTGCATAGAGGTCATCAAGAGACTACATGCAGTATAGGAAGAGGTTAAAAGTTTAACTATAAGAATTTTTTTGCACATACTACTATGCTAATTAGCCAGAAAATTTGGTTTTCTATACAGCCAGGTCTGCACACTGAGTTGTAAGACAGCGATGCCTGTACGCTTGTGTACTGCAGAAACAACTGCTGCTGTGCATGGTCAGAGAACCACAAATGCTACCACTTTCTGTTGCTGAAGGAGCTCTGCAGTTAGGAATAATGCTGCGATTGCTTTTTTTCCCTTGCTTATAAAGCATCCAGAGAAATGAGTACCTGCTCTCCAAGTCCTGGGACAAGTCACCTACTCAGTTGGGTTGTACTGTGTTATTACAGATAAACAGAGATCTCTTATTGTAACCATCAGTTACAAAAGTATGGGTCTGCAGTCTGAAGTTGTAGGGTTTGGGTTTTTTCTAGTGCAGCTTATGTCAGCGCTGAGATTCTGAGGTTTCTTTCTGAGTCTTCTATATGTACTGTTGTCACAGTAATTGTTCCCTTGGAAAATGCAGAAGCTTTGCTGACTTTGCAAAGTGTCTATATACTGTTTTATTTCAAAACTCATTTGGATCTGTGAAACCTGACTTTATGGGTCATATCTCTTCATTTGGAGATTGACTGCCTTGCTTAATGCATGTTGGAGTGACTGCTCAGCTGTTAACCTGTTGGGTTTGCATCTTGCAAACAACAGAAATTTTGTTGTTTGTGCCCTGTGGCTCAGAAAGACTTCCCCCCTCCCACCCCCAAAAGTCTAATTAAGTACCTCCTAAGATGCTAGAAATTTAGGAGGGCACATGTTCCCTCTAGACATTATCATGAATAGTTTGGTATTTGTTGGAGGAGGAGTGTCTAAGTTCAGACATCTAAAATCAGTACTCTGAATGACCCTCTGCAGAAGTGCACCTTTCTCCATTGATCTGTGGAATGAGCTTTTGGTCCTAAGCTTAGCTACACTAAATTGAAGTTAGATGCCTGAAGTACATAGTGACTTTCTGTCTCCCCATCTCCTTAGTCTCATCTGAGAGTGTTACTGTATTAAAGCCCTGAACTGGATGATCCAGCTCAAGGCCAGTGAGTTTAAAATTGCAAGTAAAATCTATCAGTAGTGATGCTGCTGATTGGGTAGTGGTATTGAGAGGGGAAGGAGTGTGCATGTGTCTCTATTCTATATAGCTGCCTGAGTAGTGGTATATTCTGGGCACTATAAGCACTTCCAGAATCACGGAAACTTGTCCAAAGTCTCTCTTTGGGGGGACAGAAGATGTGGGATTTTACCTGTCAATCTRCTGTGCTCAGATATCAGCTATACTTTGTGAGTGGCCACGGGCTTTCAGTAAAACCATGGTCTGGCTGTAAGACTTACAGTAATGACTTTATGAAAATACCTTTGTTTATGAAATCCAGTTATATAAGTACATTGCCAGTGTGTCTCTACCATGGCACGCCATAGGACATGTGGCAGCCAGCACAGACCTTGGATTAGACAACCCCTCTATGGAGATCCACTTTGATCCTGTGCCTCCCTATGCCTAACAGAGAGGGGAACAAAGAGTAGGAGCAGATGCAGATAAGATCTGAAAAATTCATTAGATTCCATCCAATGCTGATGCTCTGTTTTAAGCTGCAGCAATTTTCACCAGGCCAACTGAAACCATCCATTCTGCTTGGGTGGCCACAGTCTTCAGCTCAGCTGAGCACCAGGTTCTGTGAGAAGTGCTGTCCTTCTGCTTGGCTCTTCGTACTGATCAGCCACTATGTCTAGCATTTTCCAGAAGCTCAGAATTCATTGATGAATAAATATTGTGGGGCAGGAGCTGTCTTTAAATGGAGTTGTCAACTGAGATATGTAAAATCAGCCAATGGTAACGCTGTTATAGAGAACTGATTTCATTTTTTTTGCTGTATCTAAATTAAATGGTATAACTTTGTGCATTTGTAAGACAACCTGTCTACCAAAACCAACTAAAGCAAAGGGCTCTGCCACACTAAATTCTTCCTCTGGGAAGAGGCTGAAGGAACAAATACGTGACAGATACTGTATCAGAGCATTGTGTAACAACCTATGCACAACAGAATAAAAAATATTAAAAGGTTCAGTATTAATCCACTCTAGAAGCCATCTCTTGTGTAAGAAGGTTGGCTTGGACCAGTGTCAAAGTTCAGCTGCAGAAGTAGGGTAATCGAGGTCCAGCCTCCCATCACAAGGTCCCTCAAGYCCTCTGGGACCTACCTGTCTTTAGCTCTGGTCTGATTTCAACCCGAATCCCATGACTTGGCCAGAACATGCATGTCTCATCCTTGGCCTTAACCCACTTAAAGGAAAACTCCTTTTGCTTTCTTCAGCACAGACATTAACTGCTTGTATGTGTAGCTTTTGCTAACAGGGACGAAAAATGTCTCTATAGCTCTGAGAGTGAGAGACATTTACATCTTAACAAAAACATGTCAACGCAGATTAGGTTGTTAAAAGAAAAGAAATAAAAAGAAAGCCTTTGAATCCGGAACATGACAGTCTTAATCCCAGAGTCATTACAACATCAAGCAACAAGTCTGAAAAAGATTTTGAATCCCATGCGACTGCATGGGATTGCTTCAAGCTTGAGCAGCCTAGCTCTGTAGACAGCAGGAGACCACAGCCTTATTCTGCATTCTCTTCTAAGGGCTGAGGTTTTAAAAGGAGGGAGGATGAGACCTCTGAGAAAAGATTCTGTTTTCCGTTGGCAAACCTAATGTGTATTTATTTGAATAATGTATTCAAAAGGGAAATAACATGGAAAATAGCTGTCATAACTGGGGTTTTCATGGTATCTTCTACACTTTGCTTTGAAAATATAACCCTGTGACTTGATGTTTGCTGGGATTACTGTGAATGCAAAGTGGATCTGCATTTAATTCATCTCTAGTGTTAGAGTATAAAAAGGGAATACGTGCCCTGGAAATTTTTCCAGCCGCTTGCAGAGAAGCAGTAATGAAAATTCAGCTTCAAGATTGATTGATTACTCACAGATTATAGAGCAGCAATTGCAGACAGTTTTACTATTTAAACACTACTTGCTATTAAACCACTTTTTATAGCAGACTAGGAAGGCAGATGTCCATTTAATCCGTTTGGCTCCTTCAGTGCTGCATAATGTCACGACTGACAACATACTCCAGTAAAATGGAAACCTTCAGCTGCATGTTCTGGTGGAGTACGTTTGGAAGTGAATGAGAAGATTGTCCTTCTTAGAGACTCACTTGATGAATGTGAGTTTTCCTTTAAGACAAGTTCAGAGATGATGATGATGATAGGGCTGATTGTAAATCAGTAATGGGACAGGAAGTCAATTTCCGAAGGCAGTAAAAGGTAGAGAAATGATGCGAGGTGTCCTAGACTTATCCCTTTGCTTGAACCTTGTGTATTAAAAAAAAAAAAAGAAAGAAAGAAAAAGAGAAAAAAAACAATACTACTGCAGCATGTGCCATTAGCATATAGATGCTGAGATTCGATGGTCAAATTCTAAGTGATGCTTTTATACTTTGCTGAGACATTTACGTAACAAATACTGAAGAACTGCACTTGGCTGTTACAAACCAAAACACTTCCCTTTTTTTGGTTACCTTTGAATTGCAGCTGCAATAAGCAAAATAAAGCTGCAAAGAGTGCAGTAGTGGAACCCCTTTTCATCTCCACAAAATGGGTTTTCTAAAATTTGGGACCCGTTTGCTGGGCTGCTTGCTAGACTTGTTCCACAGCCAACATAAACTGGATTAGGAGAAGTCGACTTCCCACGCGTGGGTGTACAGGAACAGTTAGCTGGAAAATTCTCATCAGCTCTCTAATGGCAAAATGAGGTTTTCGCTGTGAATGTAAATTGTATACGACTTCAAACCAGCTCTAGTAGGAGAGAAATGAGGAGAAGGAATTATTTGTCGGTGTTGTAAAGGCAGGCCGTGGCTTGCCCAGGGGATCGTGTTGGGATCCCAGTGTGATTTTGCTGCCTGCCTAAAGCTGGTTGCTGCTGACCTGGGGGTGTTGGTAGCAGCAGTCTCTGCCCTTGCTCTGCCAGGGTGACAGGTGGCTCCTGTAACATTAGTTTTCATAGCAGATTGACTACACCTAACCTTTTTCCCTACTGTTTCATGGTCTGTGTTGGAAGCAGAAATAGCTTTCATGGCAGATTTCAAGCTGGGAAGTATATTAGACTTGCAGAACATTGCCTTTTCTTTCTTTTTAAAATTGTAAACAATCTAATGAAGAAAATTGTATTTGGGCAGAAAATAAAGAGCAAGTTCTTACTTCACAACAGACTTAGAGTCTGAGCAGATGGGACTGTTGACAGAGTCTTGTGACTCTTGCCTCACTCCGTTAATTGAAAACTGAAGCATTATACTGCAGCTTGTTTTCTCCTGCATTCTTTTTTGGATTTATGTTACTTTTTAGTGTTCTTCCTCATAACTGTTCATTTTTTCCCCTTCAAACTAATTTTGAAAAAAAATGAAATAGAAGCTTGTTAAGCCTTTTGGTTACATAACCTTCTGTATTTGAGCCATAAGCCAGTAATCTGTTCCCTGAGACCATCACACGTTACCCCTGGGGATTGTAGCGTGAGTGTATGTGTGTGCACACGTAATTAATGGAGAAAAGAAAATCACTGCCAGGAGTTGAACGAGGACCCTTATTCTCCAGAGGGGATAGTGCTCTCTCTGTCTGTTAAATGAACAGGCTCAGCAGTGCAAGCTCTTAGGGTGTCAGTTTATTTTGACAAGCCAACTTAACTTCTCTGTAAGTGAAGTGCAGCTATGTATCTCATCAGACTAGTGTCACAAATTTTTATAGGATGAGTTCAGTGAGGACTCATTTCTTTTTTAAAAAAATGAATTGAGTTGATGAGTCTGCTTTATCAAAAGGTCTGTGACTCTTCCATTCTTCTGTCTAATCATCTTTGTTTACCGTGTAATTAGGAAGTTGAATGAACTGAGTGACTTGTAAGAAAAGACTCAGCTACTAACATGAGTTGTTTTCAGCAAAAAAATATTCTTCATTTGCTGTCTCAAATGCTTGTTGCTTATCTTCTGTCTTCATTCAGTTATTATTCTTGAAAATGGCATATGAAAATATCTTTCTAATCTCCTGTACCTGTTCAGTGTGAATAAACAAATGCTGCTTGCCATGATATAACTTACTACAATTGCCTTGTTGCAGTTAACTTCCCCAAAATACTGTAAAAAAACACTCCATTTTTGTTATTTGCACAATTGTTGTATTTCTCAACAAGGTTTTGATCTAGTTTGCTGATATATGTTTATCAAAAACCTGATTTGAAAACTTGCTCTGTGGGGAAATTTATTCTTGATGAAAGTCGAGGTGTCTAATTTGAGACGAACTTAAATACAATATTATTGTATGATGGAAAATTACTCTCCTCTACAGCTTCTAGTAAAAATATGCTATAGGTGCATTTTTCTATCTATCTAGAGATGTTGGATGTATATGTTAAAATATGGTACTTTACATTGTATTGCTTTCATTTGAAACACAGTACCTGGGCTGTCTTATTCTCTCAGATATACTTATGCAGGTGTACTGGTGATATCGTGTCTGCGCAAAACTATTCTGTGTTGTCTTGCTCGGTCAGATCTGAATATCTTGCTAGACTGTTTCTCCAAGCAGTCTTTATTTCTGTACTGTTTGTCCTCAGATTTTTTTTAACCTTTCAGACTCCAGAGGAGAGAACAGGTTTGCATGAGGGCAGGTCTATTAAGTAGCTGACATCCTTAACACTTAGGCTAATGAAACCCCTTATTGTTGGTTCCATTTCAAAGTGCTAAGTGACCCTTTTACTGGAGCAAACAGAAACAGGCACTAAGAAGCTTTCTAATGCCATCCATGTAGCAGCCTTTTTATTGTTTGTGGAGAGAAACCCGTGTTTTAAATTAGATTTCTGTTATAAACCTAGGGATAGCCTTGTAAAGCACAATTGCTTTGGACATACCTACAATGAATCCTTAAGAGAACTTGCCCGTTTGTTTGACAGCTATTAGGAACAGATTATGTGCTGTATTTTTGAAGCAAGACTGTTGGAAAGAAAAGAAGGTGCAGGTAACTGGAATACATTCATGCTGTATCTAGAGTAACCCAAGACAGACAGGTTACTTATCCGTTATGTCCACTATTTTGCCGACACTTAGCTATGTAAAGTAGCAGAAAGATGCCAGTGCTGAATCAGTTTTTCCTTAAAACATTGCCAAAAAGGTGCTCTTCTGGTACTTTATCAAGCTTTACCAAATTAGAAGACATTTGTTCCTTCCCTTCACTCAGCAAGATACAAATTTAATGAGGAAATATGGAACTTGATCTAAAATCCTGAAAGAAATCACTAGCAGGGATTTTGTGGACAAAATTTAACTCACTTTAAATTTTTCTGTTACCCTTCACCCTGCGCAGCTTCCTCTGTATGTCCTGGCCTGCAGCTGAGAGTCTAGTTATCAAGTCTGGTACAGAAGTTGGTAGCAAATCTAAAGCGCTCTGTGCCTGCGTAGGCTAGACTGTCAACTGAGTACATTTTTAAATATGCCCTTTGATAAAAACAAGCTAGGTCTTATGCAGTTCTGATGACAAGAAGTAGTATGGGTCACTGGCCACATGAGCTTTCAACATCTGAAACTTCTAAGTAAAAGGGTGGGTTTTTGTAGATAGCACTCTGACTAATAGGCAGAATAAGCCATGGCAACTACAGCTATTCTTTTTGCAGGCATTTCCCCACTCCTATGTTTGCTGGAGGACATTGGTGTCACAGAGCAAGAAGTGCTCCTTAGCCATCACAATTTGCATGATTATCCCATGCTGTGAAGTGCCGTTGGTTTCTGTTTACATTGGTACAGCCACGTGCAAGCTGCAGCCATGGCACAGTGGACATACGTCCTGCTCGGCGGTCTCGGCTGTGGGGTGTAACCTCCAGCAGGGGGTTGGTGGGCAGACACATGGGAAGAATATTCATTTGATCACACTGTGATCGTGATCTAGAGCCCAGAATTGCTTCCCCAAGTAGAAACACCATGTAAATATTTTTGACAAGTAGGAAGGTGGAAGAAGCATGGATATGCCTGGCTAATCTGGGATGGGAGGAGAGAGAGAGAAGCTCTTAAGGCATGCCTAGACTAGATAAGCATAGACTAGGAGCCTGGCCTGCTTGATTGTGCCTGTTTATAGGTTACAACTCAAGGAAGAATACTGTGCTAGCACTTGGTATCACCTAGAGGTGATACCTCTAGGCACAAGCCTGCAGAAGGTCATGAGATTGCTTTTTGACACGTGCTGATGTGTGTCACGTTGGGGTTTGCTTTTCCACAGAAATATATTCCTCAAATGGGAGACCTTTATCCGATAAGAGATTTAAGAATAAAGCGTAGTGTTTATTTTTTGAGTTTGAAGTACAAGAAATTTACCTTTCCTCTTCCTCTTCCCTTCCTCGCCTCCCAGGCCAGGTGACATATTTTCTTACTGAGTGGGTAAATGCATTTACTAGCTATTGCTTCTGCTTCTCTACAATATATAAATTTAAAAACAGTCCAAAAGATAAAAGAAAGTCTGCAGATTAAATAGTATGGCCAAGAAAATATGTGGATTTGGTCTGTTTCTTCTATTGTGCATTCATGTTGTCTATACATAGAAAATTGGGCCCTGAGCAGGCGGCTGCTTGGGTGGTTAGCCAGATTCCTAAGAGCAGCACAGTGATCTGCAGGATACTAGAAGCATATGAGGAAAAAAGAAGAAAGAAAATGAAACTTGACAGACCTTTTTCTGGTTTCTGCTTAATACCTCCCCATTTTGTGCTGCATTGTAAGCAATGCTTTAGCAATAATATGGACAAAGTCTAACAAAGAGATTTCCTTGCTAGCAGAAAGTTGCTTAAAATAACTTACTGAGGATAAAGAGGCTGCCCGGGTCAATAATGCTGTGAAATCCTCCGTGTGTAACAGCTTCAGGAGGTTTTGTAGGCATATGCATTTTTAAAAGCATTAGACCATTGATCAGGTAGTGTGGATTGTAGAATGCTACTAACTTTGTGTTGGTGGTGCTGAGACACTTTTATGAGGATTCAGAGTTTGGCTGTAGAACTACTGAAATCTTTCTTCACTTCAGCAGAACTCTGATTTAAAATATGAATGCTAGAGAATTGTTTTTAGTCTTTGTTAACAGATATTTGATACAATTAAAAATATTTATTGTGTTTTACTCTTCAGACAGATCTATGACTGTCAAAAAAGCTGTCAAACAACTTACCTGGCTTGCTTTACTTTAAATAAAGGAAAATCAATTTATCAAATGCAGCATAATTTATCCCTGCCTTTATTATTTCAATGAGTGAATGTGATTCTTTTTGTTCTAGTTTTAAGTAGCATTATTTTTAAAACATCAGGTGAAGATAATCAATATGAATAAGCTTATCTGAGCAAGTGTTCCTTAATGGTAGCCAGTCACAGTAACTGGAAAGAATTTTGCTATTAGTTCACTAATCCTTGAGTTAAAGCACCAGCTTTCTGGACCATGCTTTAAAACAAAAATTTGTGGCAAACTGTTTGAAGGGTGGTCCCTCTATGTAATTCCAGTCAAAACTTTTACTTTGAGAAATTCCTATATATTCATCTTCAGAATTTCTTGGTCACGTTCTGACACCTCCATCTGCAAGTTCATAGGGAGGGAATAGCATAGGGGAAATTAGGCATAGTGGAGCTGGTGTTGCTTGGTAGGAAATTAGGTGTGAGCTGTTCCACCGCTCATGGAATAACTTTTATTTTGGTGTACCTTACACTATGCTGTCTCAGTTTGATGCTTTAGATATATCTATATTTTTAAGAGCAGACATGGGATAGATCATCCTTCCTAGGAATACGAATGCATGTTGTTACCGTGTCTGGAAGTGTCTTAAAGTAGGTACATAAGCTCCTGCCAGAGTAACTCCTCTGAGGTGTTGCCTGATTTTCTCTTGTTCTGTGGTTGATAAGGGGTCAGCCTCTGAGCTGGAAAAACTCTTATCAATATAGTTCAACTTCTCTATTAGCAATTCTGCTTGGTACATCTGCCTAATTTCCAGATATAACTCAGAGCTGTGTTTGACTTTGGAAGAAACTTGCTGTTGGTTCCCTTTCCCAGTCTGCTGCTGCCCTGCAAGCCTCAGGCAACACGGTGGCCAAGGAGGTTGAGGACAGGGAGTGAGATGCAAGAAGCCCCTTTCTTAGCCAGCCCCAACTGGCTGGGAGCCTGGCTGGTGCTCCAGTACGTCGTGTCCTCTCACAGCCCAGGCCGGACACGATAACCTTGCTGTCTGTCATCTTCGGTTGAGGAGGAGTCAAGCAGGCTTGCATCAGTGACGAACTGTTTCCTTCTCTCTCTTTGTAGAAGAGGAGTCATGCCTGAAGGGCAACATACCAGACAAAAAACTGCACCCGAAGCCGTGTGGCCTGTATGAGCTACCATATCTCTGATTTCACTCAGCTGCTTTTATTGATGTTATTAGAGTGATGTTTTATCCCATCTGAAGTAAACTCATTTCTTATCTTTGTGTGCATCAAAGGGAATATGAACACCAAGCCTTTGTAGCAGAAATTCAGTTAGGTAAAATGGGATCAGAGTGCAGAATCCAACAACTTAATCTCACAGACCGGCAGGACGAGTGAGTGTTAGACTCCTTGGCACCTAGTAACAGCAGGAAAATTATCTTTGTTTTCTTACTGTTTGGGAATTTGAAGTGGTATCTCACAAAGATATACCTAGTCTCTCCATGCTTCCTATGCTTGCTGTGTCTCTCTGGGAAGACAGTACCACTGGAAAGAGTAACAGTGATACCATTTATCTTTTTGCAGAGATTGTGGCTTTTGGCCTAACTTAAGCCAGTTTTGGACCTCCCAGTACTTTTTCTGCCACAGAACAAACTGATCACCTGGATCACCTAGCTCTGTGCTTTCAGCCACCGCCAGAAAAGTTCAAAGTAGTTACCTGACCGAATGAGGTCATGATCATTCTCACAGACTCTAGGAGAAAATCAGCCTGTACCGCGTGTTCTGCTGGTTAATGCAAAGTTCGCATTGAACCCCCGCTGAATTAATGTTTTAAGTCTTTAGTTTCATTTTTGAGCAGAAGTGTGTCAGTACCCAGAAGTAGTATAAAAATGGTAATTTGCATATTTTTTGTTGTTTGTTTGTTTGTTTGCTTTTTAAGCTATTTGCTTAAAGGGAGAGAAGTGAGTCGCCTGTTGAAGACACGGCATGTGTATCCTATTCTAATAAAACTGTGAGTCCTAGCACAAAGATGCTTCATTTAAGCATTCTTAAAGCTTACACAAGCTTTACTTTCCTTGAGTAAGAATCTAGGGAACCTGGGATATGAATGTATTATCACCAACATGCATGTCTGTTCTCAAGGACCTAGGATTTCTCTTTATTTAGAGCAGATTATGACCAACTTCTGAAGTATGTTGTGTGTGTTAGAGGGAGGGGGGTTCCCTCAGCATATTACTACAGTAACACAATTTAAGAAAGATCAGACAGAATTCAGATATTCCAGTGGATGTTTTTCACCTGCTAGGAGCTTTAGGGGGAGGTTACCAGGGTCTGCTGACTGCAGGTGGCAGACAGAAGTGTCCACTAAAAAATTTGTGGACCTTGTTGTTCAAAGAATATGTGTACTGAAGAACAGATTTTCTTTCTTACTGTGCTGCATTCAAGTATTGGAAATGCTCAGTCTTAAACTGGAAGCCTGATTCCCCTCCACCTTTGACAAACTTAGGTTGCCATACAAAACCTTAACAGAGAATAGTTATACTTAATTGGTGTTCAATGTTACTTCAATATATTTGTTTCATATGTAATTTTCCTACTTATGCTAAAGAAATGTAATTGATTGAGATAATTTATTGCAAATTGTTATTACTAATTGCAAAAATATCTTAATTTAAATGATTTCATGTTAGTTGATTCTGGGTTCCTCACATGGGGTTATTTTGTTGAAGTCATGGACTGGAAAGAAATCAATATGGGCTTTTGAAACTGGTGGAGGTTTGCAGTGCTCCCACTACGATTGATTACAGCTGCTTTTGTAAGGCTTTAAAAAGAACAATCTGTATTAAAAACATCATTCTTTGGTATGAGCTTGAACAGTTCCAAATAGGTTTCCATGGGGGCTGCCCTGAAATTTGACCACTTCAAGGGATTTTAGTAATCACCAGTGGGCCAGGGCAGTGAGGCAGAGGAAAGGCTATTAGGTGGGGAGTTATTGGCATGCATGCCAAAGAGGTTACCCTGGCAGCTTTAATCATTCATTGCTGTTCTCAAGAGGAGGGAGGAAAATATGTGTTAGTTCTTCTGATTGATTAGAAAACAGGATCAGTAAAGCATAAAAGGAGAGGGGAGGTGTGCATGGAAAAGCTGGTGCATGTTAGATTTAAAAGCATTGACTGAGGCAGGTGTGTGTAGTTATGACCTGCAGAGCAAAAGTTACCTGCATTTCTTGTTAGTGTCAGGCTCATGGYTGGCAATTAAAGACATGCTAACCTCTTCATTCAGCATTTTAAAATGAACACATTTAGCTTCTTGATCATGGCCATGCTTTAAATTTAACCTGTCTGCACATGGACTGATGCGTCCTTAAGAAACTGATTAGCATTTTTGAGCTGTGATTACAATTTGCGTGGCATTTTTGATCCTATTTATGGTGAAACTGATTGGTGCTTTTTGAAAAATGTGCAGAAAATTGCTATGCTAATTGAGGTAAATCAATCTGTGATGAATATTGCTGTCTGGCTGGTTGGCTTCTGGTGCTGGTTTGCCTGCACATTGCCCTTTAATATTTCAGTCTAGAGTAGGGCTTTGGAAGCTGATTCAGCTGTAGCCCGTCTAAAGTAGTTTCCCTGTTCTACCGCACCTACGTCAAAGGCAGAGTTGAAGAATAAGCTGTTCTTTGCCCTGATTGATGCCTTGGCGTGAAAGCTGCAAGGGCTTTGAATGTTTTAATTTTGGGATTCCCAGAGAAACTTTAATATTAAACATTTGCTTTTATGTGGAAAACTAGAATTGCCGTGTACCTTGACTGTTAAGCAGCCTTGAAATATTTAAGGTGAAGGAGGCAACTAGACTGTAGTACTCAATTCTAGGATACAAGTACAAAGAGAAAGGCCTGTCAGTGCAGAGTCAGGGAACGTGCAAGAATGTGCAATCAGGCGCTTCATGTAAACAGCACAGCAGCCCTGTTCATTTGAGTTTAAATATCAGATTTGCCTTATGCCTGTATCCTTCCTAAGCAACCTTTTTGGGTCGGAGTAGATTTATGCGGTTATTGGATGAGGAGGGTCACTGGTTTTAACTGGTAGCCTGGGGAAGGTGATCAGACCTATGTCTCCCCTGCAGCTCCCCACCTGCAGGTCTTGGGAAGGACCAACTGGTTTTGGTCACCTCCAGAGCATGGGCTTTTGGGATAAGTTGCTGTAGAACAGCAGGAGACTCTCATTGCTGTGGTAAGAAAATAAAATGCTGTGTTTTCATAGGCTGTAATGCTGGTAGTTTGTGTGCACTGAGTTGGGGTTTGCTGTTCCAGAAAACTCTGCATAACTGCATGTGTCTGTGAAGATGGAGGTATCTCCTGCGGATAGGAGATGAAGGCATCATTTTGGGCAGACCTGCCTACAGTCTCACTCAGCTAGTGGCTCTTTAATACCACGTCACGTGGGCTGGAACCTAGTTGGATGGACTAGGATGCACATTTGTTAACTGATGAGGCTCTCTTATTATTCATCTCCTAAATATCTGTGGCAGCTGGAGAGAATGGAGCAAGTTCTTTGATCTGTCCTTTGTCACAAATCAAATTTGTTGGTATTTGTGTGTAAGAATAGAAAAATTGCCTGCTCTTGCTGCAGTGCTTACTTTTCTCTGCCTTGCATCTTCATGCAGCAACCTCTGTGCCTCCCTAGGCAACATAGTTTTTGGGTGAGAGATTATCTTAATAGACAACAAAATGATGCACAACTGGAGATCAAACTCTGAAATGAAGTGGAAAGACAGTAGCTTTTTCCATTGAAATTTATCTCAAACAGGTCAGAACTTTAGAGGATTTTTTATTTTATCTTTCTCCTCAAGGCAGGACAAGTTTTGGCTCCAAACCTGAAAGCAGGCCAAAGGCCCACTATACAGATCCATGAACTTTTATAATGGGAAGAACAACATTTTCAAGTAAGCTTGAAGAAGTTCTCCTGTTACTGTTTTAAGTTCTACTATCACATAATGTACCATACAGCATGTAATTACACATTGGGGACTATTTCTAAAGGCACAGATGACTGTTAGGAAGCAGACACACAAATTTTTGTGACTTTGTTAGAGTGTGAACTTAAATCTATCAACTACAGCACAGTAATTACTCTGGTGTATACCCATAAGTGAACAGTAGCTCACTTTGTGGTGGCTTGTTCTTGTCTCCTTACCCTGGGGTATTCTTTGACTTTCAATATTTCCCTGTAAGCACTGAGCGTGTGGTATATTTTCTTTAGTGTGAGCTATGAGGCTGCTGAAATGTCTGACACCAGTGAGAGTGTTTTTATTAATTCTGTTGCTGTTAAATATGCCTCTGTTTTGGTAATTAGCCTGGCATAACAGACTGTGTGCATCTTAAAACCAAGCATATTTTTGACTCTTGGCTTCGACATTAGACAATCTCTATAAATCAGCTCTTTCAGTAGACTCCTGTATTGTTGTATGCTAGCTGTGGTAGAAGCAGTTTTCAGTACTTGTGTTTGTTTTGAGCTCTACGCTTTTCCTCAGCAGCCACAAACAGTCAAATCCTTTCTTTATCTGTCATGAGAGATTCGAGGCCTAAAGCTATAGTTTTGTGCAACATCAGGAAGTTCTTCTACATGAGATACAAGGAACGTGAATAATCTTTCTGGCATGTACTCCAGACGTTATAGTAACACTGCACTCCACCAGACAGGGTTTCAGCCTGCCACGCTGCTGTCAGCACCAGGGCAGTGCGTACATTGCCGCAGGCAAATACCAGAGTTACTATTTTAGTATACATGCTTGTACAAAGCTGACTTATTGTTTCACTCCTACCTGAAGAAGGGCAGCAAATATCCTCTAAGATTTTAGAGATACCTTTTGAAATGAGCTCTTCAGGGTTGGTCACTGAAATCAAAATTTGGCATTTAATTGGCCAAAAACAATGACAGGGGAAGCAGTGGTTGTAATAAGTTCAGTACAGGCAGTTCCCATCACAAGACTGTTTTTCACATTGTGTATACGGATAACTAGTAGGACTGGCACTGAAAGTCAGTAAGCCTTGGAGAATGCTTAAAGGGTTTTATGCAGTTATGAGGTAAAACTAGGGAATAGTAACCATGTCAGAAATGATTCAGGGGAAACGAGCAATGCAGATGTTAGCTTCTGTATGAAACTATTGCTGTAAGACTAGCAAAATTCACTCTTGTGCCTGTTGTCATGGGAAGAATATTTTTGCTGTGATTACAATTATCCAGACTATGACATAGAGCAGCTTTCCTGTGGCTGTTATCCACTCCACTAACATCACAATTGTGCACACAGTAGTACTTCTCCAAGATAAAAAACAGAGGAGTCCTTGGAGTGATGCAGTTAAATTACATTGCCAATTATTAACATCTATTTCAAAAAATCCCACAAGAGCCTTCCACTGTGCCTTCTGCCACCACTTCTGCTAAAGGCACCATTGCGGTCTGCCCACTGCAGAGGGGGGTTTTGTCAGGCAGAGTTTAGCCTGTGAGCACTTAGAAGTGGCCACCACAAACTTGAGAGAAGTAGTAGGGACTGCCTGTTTCCTTCCCTTTTCTTCTGTTCCTGGTTATAGTACCTATCAATGAAAGGCAAGAAAGGCATCTATCAAAATCTAGTGGAAAACCTGCCTTGAAGAGTAATACCTCATAACATGCAATCCTCCTTCCAAATTACATGTTTGTCTCAGGGTACATGCAAACAGTTTAGGGATCCACAAACTGAAGCAGATTGAAAAGCTCTGTCAGGGCCAGCAGAAGCTCATCCCAGGGAACAATTAACATTATGGGAAACTTCAGATGGAGTGCCCTCTCTGGGCAGCGTATTTACCTGGACAAAACCTAATGCTTTGTGATGTAAATCTGATTTTCAGGCTCTGCACTTCGGGATTTTGTTTGTATAAAATCAAGAGACTCAGTCCTTTGAAGGTGGACAAGGTTAGTGAACTCCTAAGGAGACAGTCTCACCAGTGAAATAGCTTTCCTGGTGGGATGAGGGAAGGCAATGAAATTGTGAACAGTATTAGCAGGACATTTCTTGGCTTGAGGATCTACAGTGCTGTGACTGAGGGCTGCTAGGCCTAGCTCTAATTTGGTGGCAGATCATCATCCCTTCTGCAGGCCTCGAAAGAAATACAGTTTCTTGCTCACACAGCTGCCTTTTCTCCAGTCTTCTCTGGGAATCTCTTCAATGCCCCTTGGGCTTTAGATGAATATATTCAAGGACTAACTTTCCCAAAATGTAGTTTATGTGAACAAAACATCACTTTTATGAACTCAAAATCACCTGCCAAACATGCTTTTTTACAAGCACTAATAGAACAGCAGTATCTGTTAATAGAAGAAGAAAATCTGTTTTCCTTTCTCTTTCTTATGTATAAGATCTCTGACTAATCAACAGCTGTAATGCTTGCAAATTTTTAGAGCCTTCTGGCTTAGAGATTTGTGATATAACATCACTTTAAAAATATTAGTCTCTGGTTCTGTGCGTTCTAAACGAGTTACATACAAAAGAGTTCCAGCTGGGAAAAAAGAGCAGCAATGTACCATTAATAACTCTGCTGCAAACCTCAAATTCTATGTCCCGTAGATATACCAAAAAAGGCAGAGAACCAAAATTTGAGTGCATCTGTAAGTAATAAAATGTTTCCTTCCATATGTCGGTTACTCATCGCTATTCCATTTGAGTTTCAAACAGCCATTACATGCATGGTACATATTACTTCCTGCTCTTTCTTCTCCACTTCTTCTCACATCAGCCTTCTTGGCTACCCAAATGGCATAAATATCTGTGGATGATTTAGGAGAAAGATATTAAAGATTATGGGAAGACTGACTGTAACAACAGAATGGCTGTTACAGGACACATTTTTTAATTATTATTTTTTATGAAGTGCTCCATCCTTTCCCAGACCTCCTATTGTCTGAAGATCTTGTTTTCAATTTTTTGCCATCCTAATTTTGATCAATGATTTATGCCTTTCATGAAATGATGAATCACAAAAAGGGTTTGGGTTTCTTTTTTCCTTCTCTCATTTTGTGTCAAACTGAGAGTTTATTAAATATGTCCGGGATGATCAGACTTTATTAAATTACAAATCATTAAAAATGTAAGCTTGAATAAAATAAAAGCTTGGAGATTTCCAAATTCAGCATGTATGGGAATATCTTTTAGCTAGTACTTAATGGGTGCTAATCTACAGTACATCCATGAGATTTAGACTTATGCCAGTGTAGTCAATATCCAGACAGGAATCAGTGATCATTGGTGTGTAGTATGTGAAGTATTTAGGTCACAGGATTTTGCAGCATTATATTCTTGGAATAAAAACCTAAGTGGGGTAACAATGATGGACGAGAATGCAGTCTCTGTCAAGAGGTAATGAGCAGTTTTTGTGGCTTCAGGGCCAGATTAAAGGACTGATAACAGAGACATCCTTGCCTGGTGTTCCTGCCGTTTTAACAGATCTGAAAATAATGCTGTTACATAAAAGTGACATGAGGACCATCAGTTCGATTGTTAACCAAGGGAAATAGTCCCTTAGATACTTGGCCTTCATAATAACTAAAAAAAAGACTTACGGAGCTGGAGTTTGCAAACTTCTTTTTCCTTCCTAAACATTTTAAAATGGTAGTGTAGACCTTTATACAAGCTTGCTGGCAGTAGACTTGTTTTTCCTACTTACCTTTTGTGGATACCTTGGAAGTTGTCCATGGGCCCCCATGGATTTCCAACTGACAAGCTAGAAAACATTGCTAGAGCAAACATTAAATCAAATGCATTCTTGTGTGGCATAAAATTGCAAAGAAAAGCCTCAGTGCTTGATACTCACTTAAGTACCATGAAATATTCTTTTATTTTCATTAACTGGCTCTGATTTTTCTAAGCTTAATCTTCACAGAATTATTTTTAATGGCTGTGCACTTTTTGTTAACTGTTGGATTTTTTTTTTAAACTTAATTATTATTTCAAGTGGACTGAGACAGCTAAATGCTTCTGAGCAACCAGGAAAGGAGATAGGAGCTGTGGGTATATTGTGGGTGCTCCTTTCCCAATTCTACTAGCCAGCTTTCCCAGAGAGTCCATCTGGGAACAGTGCAATGCACTTGTCTGTGCAAATGTCTGTGGGTTTTTGAGTCAAGGCATGCTTCTTTGTGTCTCCAGTTTGAGAGTGGGCTCATGTTTTGCCCAAGCTCTGCTAGATAAGAATTGTTTGTACTGGAAACAGTGGCTGAAGGAAGAGGCTCTCTGTCCAGAGAAGCTGCAGGACTTGTTCATCAGATGGAGCTGGATGTCTAATCTGAATGTATTTGGGGTTCACTGAACCATATAGTTCCCCATATAGTAAACATTATATTAGATTTATAAGACTCTTTCTGTAGGGAATAGTTTTCTCATTCTGATGTAGTTGTGCCATCCACAATACTAGATACTAAATAATGTGTTTTACATTGTATCCTTTGCATCCCCAGAATAAAATGCAACAAAAGCTAAATTTGCTGCTGAAAACTACCCAGATTTTTCCTCCATTTTTGTTTCCTCTGTTTTCAGCTGGTTTAAATCTTGAGAACATTTCAGCATAGCTAGAAATGAAAGCTTTTGGCAGCCAGTAAGCCATAATTCATTGAAAGAAAGGAGTAAATGTGAATGGTGGGGAGCCTGGCTGACTGGGCACTTGAAGCTTGGTTTGGGCTGGGTAGCTGCTCAGCTGTCTTATAGAAATTGAAACTTTGGAAGAACTGGCAGGAATCACCACAGTCGTCTCTGATTCTGTGAGTCTGGAAAAAGCAACAAAACATTGTTTTGGTTTTTTTCGGTGAGGGGGAGGAGGATTTGGGTGTTTTTGTTGTTGTTGTGGGTTTTTTTTTTTTTTTTTTTGATTCCTAGTAAGTTTGCTTCTGATATAGATAGAACTAAGAAATGGCCTAGGGAATAAATTGATTGGTAAATTCATATTTTTCTTCAACGCTAGAAATTCTGGCCACAGATTTGTGATGCTTCTATTCTCATACAAACTAATTTTCATCCTCTAACACTTGTTTGCAAACTTGGACTGTTTCTCAGCTGTCGCCATTCTATGAACATGTCAAATTCTACTGGCAATTTCTGTTGTTATGTAAATTCTACAGGTAGATCTTAAGCATTTTTGCCAGTTTGCTTTTGGTAATATTTACTACCTCTGATACCTTTTGAATATTGTATGCCTTGTCTATACTCACTGACAGCCACCTGCATTTCCTTTTAAATGTGTTTCATTTTTTTCCTTCCTGATATTGAGGAGTGGGCTATTTTGTATCATGATTGCAGCTGAAATTAAAACAGGGTGAAGCTGCCTGTTCCATTGTTGCAATGTGATCAATAGCAGGATATTTGTCTTGTGAAAGGGAGTTGTTTTCCTACAAGGAAACAGTCTCTGCCGAGTCTTAATTACAATACCAACTATGCACCTACCAAGGCACTTCAGTGCTTCCTTTGGAGACATCTTGCAAAGGAATTAAGTCATTTGGTCGTGGCCAGACATCATCTTGAATTTCTGCTTTGGACTATTGCCAGTTTCAGACAGACCGTGTGAACCAGAAGCAGCAGCTGAAAGCAAGATTTTTGTTAACCTGTCTTAAAAAAAACAAAAACAAAGCCAAAAACAAACAGTTCCCCCCACTAAAAACAGCAGTTCTTTTCAACATATCCCACAGGTAAAAGTTGCAGTACCAAGAGCAGACTTTGATCAAGTATTATGTTGGGTTTTTTTTCCTCTTTAGAAGAAAAGTAGGATAATGCTGCTTTACTTCAGAGCTGTTCAGAAAAGTGTTAGGTATCTCCAGTGCGAAAGTCTCTTATTCTAAAATATATTTGTTAATCAGGATGACCTATCTGCTTTCCTTGAGAAGAAGATTTTTATATTTTAAATCAAACTGAAGAATGCTTTTCTGCTATAGAGACAGCCAACAGGAACTCTAGGAGGCTGGAAGAGTAATCAGTTATCAAAAGTCTACTTGAAAAAAAAAAGTCACAAATGCAAATGTCCTCAATTTTTTAGGACCTCTGGGGGAAAAAAAATTACCTTAGAAAGTCAGGTTTGGGTCTTTGCATAGAAGTGTTACCCCCTCCACAGTTTGGTGCCCCTTTAGGAAAGCAATAGCAAATGTTCTGTAGAACAAAATGGCCAATCAATGTCTTGTAGTAAAAAGAAACCACAGATGGGAAACCTTGGGACTCAGAATGGAGCAGGAGATTCTGGAGATTATATTGAATTCGGTAGACACATTTTGGCATAGTACTGCTCTTTGACTTAAAACTCCATTTACAATTGGCACACTTTTCCATTTTTTTAACAAGTCATGGCAAACAGGCTTTCACAGAAATGCTGGTAAACGAAAGTACCTGCCCCTACTCCTTCTATTACGAAAGAATCAAAGATACATGGCTGCCATAAGGTTGCTTATACTCTGTAGAGAAAGCGCAAGTTGCTATGGAGAAAGATAGTTTCTAGTCTTTCAAAGCCTGAAGTGTTTAGTCAGCCTAAAATAATTACCGATACTTTGTTCTATTATCAGCTCATTTTAGCAGAAACTCTCTTCAGTGAGGGAATACTTCTGGACATTAAAAAAGGTGGTGCAGGTCAGAAGAATCAAACTTCTTAGCTTATTGAAGCTATAGCTAATTTTTGAGAGGTACATTAACTTAAGAATTGTAGCATCTTGTCTGAGCATAATTTTAGAGTCGTGCTTTCTGATCCAGCTGGAAATGCCATAATCTTTAATCAACAACATTGTCTTTTAAATATTTGTAATCTATAGTCCCAGTTGTTCATTGTAACTAACAAAGAGTTTACTGAGGTTTGGCCTGGTGTACGTCAAAGATGGTTTTTGATATGTACTCCTGTTGCTTCTCATTTGAGATCAAATGACTGACTTCAGATGGCAGTCCTTAGTTTTGTATGTTTGATATATTGACAGAAGGGTTTCAGTCTTGGGATTTGCTTCTTTCTTGTCACAAAAGCTCTTCAAAGTATATTGCAAATCCTATTTATTCATTCATGCATTTAATGAGATGAAGTGTGATTTGAAAGGGCATTGCTTCCTACATATTGGGTGGTTTCTGAGTTTTCATTGTGCAGATTGGGTTTTTTTCTTAAAGCTATAATTTTTATGAAATTCTTTAACACCTTAGACAAATGTGTTGCATAAACTGAAACTATAAACTGTTCAGTGTGCCAACATTAACTTTTGAAATAGGAGTGAAGATTAAGAGACTGCTAGACTGGAGAACCGTTATCTTTTTAACCATTCACTCTCATCTGTTTTCCAGAGAGCAGATTTGACCTCTGATAAAGATTTATACCTTGACAACAGCTCTGTTGAAGAAGCATCAGGCGTCTATCCAATTGATGATGATGATTATTCTTCTGGGTCAGGTTCAGGTGAGACAACATGTCACAATTTGATTTTAAAAAGTGTAAGAAGTAATTTAAAAATTTGGGTAAAAGCTCTGCGGTTTTCCCTTATGAGTTGGAGGTGATTCTTTTGGTGAGAATCTGGAGTACTTGGCTCTGCATTTACAGACTGCTAAGCACCTCTGCGGGCTGGCTTTTAAATATTAGCTTTCTGCTCTTTTCTGTTACTCCTTAGTTGCATCATTTCACTCTTTCCCTCCTCCCCCCAGTTATTTTCTTTCTGCTGCCCCTCCTTGTTTCTGTGCAGCTCTCCCTGGAGTTTAGAAGTAAGGATTATAGAAGGCTTACTTCTCCCATAGCATAATCCTAATTTAGCAGTCTTTATGAAAACATTGCAGCAGCAATCTTCTTCTCTCTTATATGCATTCAGGTTCAGATAAATATAGTCAGTGTCGATTTCTCTGCTGTTGTTATTCTTTTAAATTTAGAATTCTAGATATTGCCACAACATGAGAGTTTTCTCTGAGTTAATTACATCAGTATCGTGGATAAAGAAATTCATAAACATAACATACTGAGTTCTCAAATTTAAACATTCATTAGAGGCTTGTAGCTAGCTCATAATTTTTCAAAAATCTGTCAGTGAAACCTCATCAGTCATTTCTCTGACAGCCTCTTTGCGAAATGTCTTCTAGAGTAGCTGGGAGACTACAATCATTAGAAGTTAAGTATGGGATTTTATTGTAGTTTTGAAAGAGAAATTTCCTTATTGCTGTTAGTATTTGCTGAGTGGTTGTGGAAATCCCATTTATCTTCCAAGTGTACTATTTATTTGTTTGTTATTGCACTTTTTGTAATCTGTCTTTTGATGTTTATAGCTACTTGTGAATTTTTAAGTATAAGTCCTTCTTGCAGGGCCTTAGCTTTGTTACTCTTGTAAGCCATGACTGAGATTTCTTGTATGGATTTTGGCTTTTCCTTTTTGCAAAGATTCAAAGGTATGTTAAAATTAATTCTGCAGATGTCTGATTCTGCTGCTGGGCAGATTCAGGCCCACTGGGCACTGGCACCTGAGTGATATCTTGCATTTTGGAATCCTCTGAGGGTGAATTTGACATGTCAGTGTTATCAGTGGCTTGACTGGACCCCTTTGCTGGACCCCTAGACTTCTCTGAGGGAAATTTCACATGAAAAAATTTAATTTAACAATTCAGTAATTTGGTCCAGTTCCCAGCACTGTCCAAGGAAAATTCTGATCTCTGAGAAAATTGCCCTTTTAGTCAGCATCCCATTCTGTCATGTCTTCAGAGGCTGGTGACTTTGTAAACTTCAGGAAAGGAGACAGGCTGACAATAAAGAGAGGTATGGAAAATGATCTCTTTTCTTTTTTCCTCTCTCTTCAGAAATTGACTTTTTCTAATACAGATGATTCAAAATGCAGCCATTCTTTTAAGTGGAAAGCATTATACAAGAACTGGCATCAGTCTTTCTTAACCCATCTTAGTTGTAAAAGTGGAACCAGAAGGACAAAAAAGTGCCTTTAGACCTGACCAACAGTAACATCTTGGCTTCCTCTTCTCTCTTTCCCTGTGGTCAGCCATGAGCCATAGATGGAAGTTTGAGTGTCTAACATGCACTAAGGAAATTGTGTGCTCTGGCATCCTCGTGTTACCTCTGGCAACCTCTGTTCCTTTCTTATGAGGATTCTTGTTGTAGACTGAGGCTCCCTGTATGCCCCTCTAGAGAGAGGCTCCTGTGACAGTACCAAAATCTAATCCTTTTGAACAATGGAAGAAGTCCAGCTTCAAATAATCTTCTGAGCAATCTGTGAACCCAGTTTTATTCTCCTGAGGACAAATTTCTAGAGGGAAGAAAATTGTCATCCCCTTCCCCCATACTCATCATCACAGAATTTGTCTGTGAGGATGGGACGAGATATATTTACTGCTCTCTCATTTTATGATCCAGAAGATGTCCTGCACATGTACTAGTGCTATTTTTTCCCCTCATATCGTGTTGAATGTCTGTCTCTCTGCTTGATGCTCAGGGATGCAATATTCCTAGCTGGAAGAGACTTCTCACTCAAGAGTGGTTTTCTTGCTATGTAATTCCACTCCAAGCGAACAGATCCAAGATGACAACATGCAGACTCCCTTCCCTGGTGTGGAAGTTGTTAGCTGCCACCAGACCTATGGAGATAAACACAGATTTTCAGGATCACCATTAATGCCCTTGCAGGTTTGCAAGCAGCATTAAYGGGGACAAATGTCACTGTAAGCATGACACATTTCAAGCTAAAAATTGGCCAAGGACTTTTTTCAAGATCAAAAAAGGTGCTCTTTTCTTTCATAGTCTCTTTATCCTTCATGTACATTCATCTACTGATGCTCACTTGCCCAAGTGTTCAGTCAGAATCCTTTGGTCAACAGTTTTTGAAGAAGTCAAGACTGCTTCCTGACTGTCCTGTATTGACAGCAGAAAGGCTGTAGTGAATTTATTAGTCCATTTTTTTCTGTCTAACAGCCTTTATCCCTGCAGAGACTCCTCAGTCTCCATGTCGTTACTATTTTTAGTGTAGAAGTTTGTATATAGCACAATAAAAGAGTTAGCATAAGTTTTCCTATCTATAGGCAACTTGAAATGCTTTTATAACTAACTTTTTTTCCCCCGTCATAAAAGATCTTAATGGAACCCTGGTCTTGCAGATACTTGGGAAGTAACCGCTGAGCAGCATGACTACTCTTATGTTCAGCAAAGGCACCATCTCTACTAGATTTATGTACAAGTGTCTTGGAAATGTATCCAATTTTTGGATCTTATATTAAATTATTCCTGGTAGACAAGTCTATGCAATAAATATCAGAATCCCGTGAAGATTTTCCTTCCCCTTCTTCTGTTCCCCAAAACAACTATTTCTCAGTCAGTTGGAGCCTAAGTTCAGAACTATCTTGGTTACCTTAGGACAAAGTAGGTCTAGACTGATGTTGTAATTGGAAACTTAGAAATCTGAGGAAAGTTATGATGACAGGGGAAGAACTCCAAGAAATGCAAAAGCAAGTCTCCTGGCCTAACCAGAAACCAAAGTCATGTCCTAAAGCAGAAAGGGTGTTTTGGCTCCCAGGGGTGGTGCGGTGCAGAACTGGGGGGGGACACCTGGGCCCTGCGGGGGAGCCACTGGTCCCTGGTGGTGGCTGGCCCTGGGGCCTGGCCCCAGTGCTCTCCACGGTGCTGAATGCTGGTCTGGGGGCAGCCGCAGGCAGTGGACCTTGGGGCTTCTGGCGTGGTAGGAGTGTGCGCTGCCAGGCCCTGCACAGGGGACACCAGCTCTCCTCATTAACTTTCCCTCACTTAATGCAGGCAGCAGAGCAAATATTAATTTCTCTGCTTCCCAAAGCCTCAGTCATGTGTGCCTTTTGGATTGGCTTGGAGCAAGGGCTTCTTCTGTCCACCTGCTATGCCAGCCCCAACCATGCTTCATGATATGACTGCCTAGTTCTCCAGCTTCTTTAACATAAAAACCTATCATGATCCTGTTTTAATTGTTTTTAYTGTGTTGGACGGAATCCTATACTTAAGTAGAGTTAGGGCTCATCCTTTTATTTATTTCTTCAAGGATTTTTTTTCTCCTCAAGTGAGAATATCAAGAGAGACAACATCCTTGCACAGTCCCCATTCCTTTCAGCTTCAGTTCTCTGATAGGACACTAGTAGTATGTTCACAGTGTTATCCCTGGTTGACTAACACTATGCTGACTAAGGGTTGGGTTGGAAGATTTTGGTGGGAATGAGGGTGAGGTAAGCCAGCTGAAAATATCTAGCACATTCTGGTACATGTCACATTGATGATTAGAGATGGAAGGTATGAAAGAAATGCTGAGTAACTGTGTGCCCACCTTATGACAAGCTTTCTTGTGGTGGCAGTTCTCCCAGAGTGAGATATGCAATAGCAAGCAAACGTGATGCCAAACACAAAAGATAGGGTGAAATGATTGGATTTGTTTGGCAAGAAGAGTTATTCACTAGCTGCCTTGCAAGTAAGAGTGCTAACTACCACCATAGTTGGTAGTGTAAAATTTCTTAAATTGTCTTTGTAGTTAGTGTACAGTTATTTAAACTGGCACACAGTCTTGATTTGCTGACAAGTTTCCTCAAGCAGCAAGAGTTTGACGAAGGATTTGAGTTCCTGTTATCCAAGGGGTAGCTGATAATAGGACGCATCACTGAGGGATGTATTAGGTATTTCCAACAGTGCAGCACAATCTAGAGTAATTTTGACCACCATGAAGATAGTATCTGGTCATCCTAAAGAAACTGTGGCAGATAGAAAACAGATGTGTGATGGTTGAGCACTCTCAACTCTTTACCTCAAAGATGGATATGAACCTACTTGCTGCAGGGTTCTTGTGGTGTTCTCCCTAAGAGGGAAGTATCTATTTTTAGAGAGGATGGAGGCAGTTAATACCCAGCAACATCAGCCAAGCTGGCCGGTTCCAGAAGCCTTCTAAAAATGTAACAGCATTTTCAAAAGGATGGAATGAACTCTGACCATTTCCTAGTATTCCTCCTAACAACCTAGTTAGAAGCTATGTCCATACCACTCTGCAGAATTTTTATCTTTCCTCTCATACTTTGGACACAGGGTTTTTTGGTTTTGTTTTTACCTTGTMGAGAACATGATACTGTGTAAAATTCTATTGCTATGTTATAGGGAGAGCTAGAGAGCTTTTTCTGATCCCTCAGTCCTATTTATGGACAATTCTGAGAAGATTCCCATCCCTTTAGGAAGGGAAATGGCTTTCTCCTATTAAACCTACTTCATGCCAAGCAGAAACCTATCTAGATAAAGCTAATTAGAAGCAGTAGCTGTAGGGATGTGTCTGAGCAGATACCTTAGGCACATCTAAATGATAGGTGCCTCAGTGTTCTTTGGGTTGTCAGACCTCCTCTGAAGCCGTATGGAAGAGTTTGGTACCTTTGCTGGAAGTCCAGTGACTAGTCCAGGGGTTAGATTAGTCACCCAAATGTTGAGACTTGAGATCTGTATCCTCCTTAGCCGGAGGTTCAGACCTATAACTCTCACTGTCTGGAAGAATGTTCCAAGCAACAGGCTGGGATGAGGCTATGTCTTGTCTCCTCTGTACAGGCTGCATTTCCCAGGAGTGCAAGATTTATGGAAGGAGGAAGAGGAACAAGCACAGGGGAGACTGAATGTAGGCAGCTACTAGGATGCTGAGAGTCCCAAATTCTGGTCCCAGCTCTGGTCCTGGTCAATGAATCTGTGATGCAAAATGTATAAAAAGTCCCTGCAGCAGGGACCAGAGTCCAGACTTGTTTGTGCAGCAGTACCATGTGAAAGATGAAGAATTTATAGCATCTCATATTATATAGGGAAGAAAATAGACCTGTCTTATTTTGGATCCCTATTTTTAGAAGAGGAACCAGATCCTCACCTATGCAGATACATTGCTATGAAGGTCCCATTGTAACTTGCCTGTGTACTTTAGCATAAAACACAGAAAAATATGGCTTTTTCTTAAGTAATTTTCCTTTTTTTGAGTACAAAAAATGGTTTACGTGGCAGACACAACTATTGGCAAAACTGGAGGTGGCGTTTAAGGATTTGAGGGATCGGTTGTGATTAAATGGATTTTATCATTCTGTAGAAAGGAAAAAAAAAGTTCTCTCCTCTCAAAGAGTATTTTATCAGGTCTGATCTGATTATCAGTTTTAATTTCCTTGACTGTGAAAGTCTGATGTAACTTGGAGGAACTTTGGAAGGTAAAGTAGGCTGAGCTATCCACTGGGCCCATGCTTCTCAAAGAAAAATACTGAGGCATAGCCAGGAAAATTTTCCTACTGGATGCCTTTCCCCATCTATGTTTTGAAGCAGGATGTTGTTTTTCGATCTTTGAGTAGTATTTCAGAAGATGTCTGATTCATGTTGTGTGAGGTCTTTATTATGTAAGGTTGCATGTAATTTCAGTATTTTTTAAGGCTCTTCTACTATTATTCAGTATTAGTAGCTTTAATATACTACCTTCTTAATTCTTCCAAATGAGCTTTTCTACAGTGCAGGAGTTGTCTTAGTTATTTTCTTGTTAACACCCCTTCTTTCAAAGCCAAACGTGTATAATTCTTAATCATGAGTTCCAGATTTTGTTATTACATTTGGGTTTTCWGCCTGTTTTATTTTCATGTGAAAATAAGATAAAAGTCAATTTGGAATGACTGAGTCACACTACTCTGTTGTAAGAGGCTATATTTTTATTTGTTAGGAATTACTTACATGAGTATTTGCTAGACATATTACCCAATAGTTATTTGGGTAACCAGTGTCTGCAATGAACAGAACAGATATTGAGATTCCTGAGGAATGGTCCAATAGATCTTTTCCTCTTTCAGCCCTTGCAATAATTTTGTCTATTGTCTGCCTCTCGTTCCCTCTTATATCACTAAAGGATATTTATTAGTCATGTCCATTATCTTATTCTAAAGGAGCCTTAATGCTTGAGGAGGGCTTTGAGCATGGAGGAAATTAAATTAAAGGTCATCTTTAGGGAATTTTTTGTCCCCTTACCCTTTATTTCAAAAGAAAAAGGCTTTTGAATTATGTGCAATTTAAAAAAAAGATGTGAATTCCTAGTGACCAAAGCATAAAGTAATAGCAATCTTTCTGTAGGAGTAGTAGATAGCAACTACTTGTCTTTTTATGTTCAGAGGCAAAATAGGTTTGCTATAAACAGGCAGAAGAGTTTTTGTTGTTACTGTTGTTGAAGCAGTGTATTGAAGGGAAAAACTGTTCAGTTCACATAGTTTAAACCAAATCAGGACTGCAGCGGTTTATTGGTTTTATTAATGATATGTAATTAAGAGGTAATCATTGAACTACGTTGTTCAGGATCAATCTCAGGAGTACAGCAAAAAAGCACAATACTAGCCACTTAAAAAATGGTAATATAGAACTACACATTTCTAAACTCGCTTCTGTAGCTAATCCCAGCAAGTTCAACATGAGTGTGTGCATGGACTAATGTGCACACGCACATCCCCCTTGCAGGCCATGAGGGTTACAGGCACCCCTTGTCTGAGTGTGTGGGACCCCCTGCCTGCACACCCCTCCCATGGGAGATGCGGGTGCCCCACTCTGTGCCATCCCACGCCACCCTGGACACTGGTGAGTGAGCCCCTGGGGTGTCCCTGCGCATGGGAGCACGGGTCCTCTCGGTGTGCCCATGCTGTCCGTGGGCGAGCTGGATGTGGTGGCCCGTGGCACCCTGCAGGCACTGCACTGCTGGGCCAAGGCAGAGCCCTGATGCTGTGGGGCCCCTTCCGACTGGGTTATGCCAGCCCCGACTGCTGCTGTTTCCTTTCCAGAGTCTCTCTCCTCATTGCAGATTTTCATATTTCTTTTATACTTCTTTTAGTCGGATTCATTTTTCATTTCAGAAGCATCTTTGTAATTTCCTGGCTGCTGCTTAAACCAGCTGATGGTCATCTTCCTCTTCAATATGATCAGTTAGAGCAAATCCTCCTGACAGTTTGGGGCACACAGTTTGCACTCCTATTTTCATCTTAATAGGTGTGGTTATCTAGGCCATTTGCCAAAGAAGGGCTGTGCAAGCACTCCTACAACAATATTATAATAAAAAATATAATAGCTGCAGAAGAATTTTGAACTTCAATGACATGTCAACCTTTTTGTCTTCAGGTGCTGAAGAAGAGGAGGAAAGTGCAGTGATAACAACATCCAGAACGCTTCCAAAGATACCAACAATTAGTGATGCATCGAAAGCTGAGACGACCACAATGAAAATGCAAACTAAGATGCCAGCACAAACAAAGGTGCGGGGGTAAAGCAGCAACACCGTTTAAAATGGTTCTACAGTGCCCTGTTGTTGATTTGATGTTAACTGTATTTGATTTACATCTATAAAAAAAAGCCCTCACTTAATGTTATTMCAGCCAGTTAAATGAATGCAGAGCTGCTCAGACACTTTCATTCCCAGTAGAAAGTCTGGATAGTGACATCTGGATTTCACGTGCACAAAAAGAGATACATAAACAAGAAAACATTTATTCTTGCTGTTCTTCAGTTTATATTAGCAACTTCTGCTGCCTTTGCCTCAACTTGTAGTGATGTACCTTTTTTTTTTTTTAACAGCTCTCAAAGAGGTAATCTAAAATTCTATGTGAAACTTTCCCTCTCAAAGGAAARCTTTATTTGGTTTAACTGTATTTTGAATACTTCCCAGGTTCCATGTAATATTTCAGAATTTTCTTCTACCACCAATTTCTAAGTTACCCTCGTGGGTGTTCTGAGCGTAATGTTTCTGATGTGTTAATTTCAGCATTGTTATTTCATTTAAAGGCCATTATACTTATAAACACTAGCAGCATTTAACAGCTATTTGCTAAATATACTTTGGGGGGTTTTAAGCTGTTAGATAGTGTTCTTTCCCCACGTAAAGTGTGGTTTGGGGGGGGGGGTTGCTGTTTTTGTTTTTTTTTTTACATTAAACTGTACTTTTTGTTAACCTCTGCATTATCTCTGCCAATCCTCATATCTCTGCCAGTTGTGTCCTCCAACTGTGTTTATGGTAAAACTATGGGATTTTTTATTGGGTCTGTTAGCACTAACTTGAACAGGAAAGATGCAGGAGAATTGTAGCATTTCAGAGTGGGAGTCATCTCACTTAAGTTTACATACTTGCATTGTAGATGGCCTAATCCCCTTTACAATGACATGTCATGTCTTTTTATTGATTGTAAAGTAGATACTTAAAATAGTGTAGATTAGATTATTCTCTAATGTTGTTGATACTCAAAGTTAGGGAAGAAAAGTTGTTTCCCAAGTGATGCCTTCCTAAAGGTTTGTCCACTGAGCTGATGGTTGTTCAAAATGCACATGGAGCTTTACAGTCAGTCACTCTGCTTACCCAGAGCATTGACTTGGGACTTAATCCAGCACAGTTTTATATACACAGAAAAAAGGCAGGGGAAAGAACCTAAAAGACAAAACTCAAAGGTGAAAATTTTCATTCTGACATCATGATGACCACTGGATCCATTTACAATGTTTAGTACAGCTTTCTGCTGTCAAAAAACATCCCATTTGCTGTGTTCATTGATATGGTGGAGTATGCGTGTAGAGCCATAGCTTTCTGGCTGCCCATGGCTAGTGGTGACTGTGCAGACTTGCGGTGCTTTTGGTCTATAAAACATGCTTGTTTTCCTTTTCATACCACAGTCACCTGAAGAAATTGATAAAGAGGAAAGGTCTGAGACAGATGCCAAGAAAAATAGTGATGAGCCAGGAGATGACACTGATGTGTTCACTGAGAAGCATTCAGAAAACCTTTTTCAGAGAACAGAAGTTCTGGCAGGTAAGGCGTACTTTGCCAAGGTCCCTTTTACCAGAAATGACAGAAAATAGAGTGGTGATCCATATCAAATAATGCAAATGTCAATATTTATGTTTTGCTGGTAGGTTCTTAAAGCATCAAACATTTCTGTGGAGTAGCCAGTGGTTTATTTGAGGAGAATGAGATGGGCATCTTTTGGAGTTATTTAATAGCTAAGTCGGTAGCTAATTGTTTTGACACCTGGAAGCTGAATACTGCCTACTGAGTATCTGGACCTTCCACAGCTCAGAAAGGGAGTTGCAATTTGGATTGATACCTGTGGTGCAGAAATGTGTTTCCCACTCCCAAGAGCACAGAGGGGCACTGCCTGGGAGGAGCCGACTGCAGGGAGGGAGGGAGGAAAGGAAGCGATGGACAGAGAGGGAGACAAGGGGATGGAGCGGCAGGGAGATCACTGTCATCAGGATACGGAGGATGCATTTCCATACATAACCCAGGCACAGGCTGGCCACCAGTTTCACAGAGAGCACTTGGGCTTGAGTGAGTGTGCCAGTAGCTTTTTTTTTCTTTCTGTTTTCCAGTGSGTTTTTCTAAATGTTATTTATTTATTTTTATTTTTTTTGGCCTAAGAACTGTGTTTATAGGCATACTTTCCCCTTTTGTCCCAGGAGGGGGTGTTGGGAACCAAGAAAGGGAATAAAGGCCACACAGTTTTGGACCTGATCTTTCTCTGAGCATGGAAATGTTGAGATAAAAATAGCATTAATAGCCACATCAGTGAAAGCATGCAGGTTTGCTTTTGAAGTTTAGTTGGAGTTGTTACTTTCTACATACTAGCAAGTACGTGATGAATGTATTGCTTCTATTTCTAGAGTTACATGAAATGTTCTCTCCTATTACTCATCATTAGGAAATTCATTTTAGCCTACAGTCACAGAGTAAAAACTGATGGAGAAATGGGATAATCCATTTTTTAGCTAGTGTAACAAAATAGTCCTCTTAAGGCTGAGAAGGTTACATCTTAACTGTTGAAAAAGCAGTTTGAAAGGAAGTTAGGTTTTATTATAAATGAAGACTACTTCATGCTCTGGCAATATTGTTAGCTCTATTAATTGAGGTTTTTGAACTGTTCCTGTTATTTTCTTAGAACTGTGGGTTGCTGGACTGCTAACTCTTAGGTGGAATGTCCTTTTAAATGTTTTCCTTCAGAAAAACAAACAGACATTCTGAGAACATACTTCAGGGTACTAATAATCGAGACAGTTGCTCAATGGGTGCCATTTTCTGTAATTCGGAAATAATGGTAAACTCATTGTGTGAGTTGAAGAAACATGGTGCTGAACCTGTTCTTCTGGCATATTGTGAATCTCTGTTTCTTTCATTACAGCTGTTATTGCTGGTGGAGTTATCGGTTTTCTTTTTGCAATCTTCCTTATCCTGCTGCTGGTATATCGCATGAGAAAGAAGGATGAAGGCAGCTACGATCTTGGTGAACGTAAACCATCTAGTGCTGCCTATCAAAAGGCACCTACTAAGGAGTTTTATGCATAAAATTCCTATTTAGTGTCTCTATTTATGAGATCACTGAACTTTTTTAAATAAAGCTTTTGCATAGAATAATGAAGATTTTTTGTTTTTTCATTCAAGAGCCATTATGGCACCTTTATGATAAAAATCCCATTGTATTTAAAACTTTTCATGTATTCCTTTAAAAATGTAAAATTAAGACTTAACATTTGCAGTGTTCTGTGAATAACAGTGGCAAAGCATTATTTTATAAAACCATTGATGTTCACTGAATCATTTTTAAAACTTTATGCATAAATATAAAATAATGAAAATGATTGTTTTATCCTATGGTTCAATGAAAGTTGTTTAATTTTTGTCAGCATGTCTCAAATTGATCTTACAAGTTAGTTTTTATTTCATTAATTTATCTGTTTCCAAAAAAAAATGCCTTTTGTAGTTGTCATGGTGCAATTTGTCTTCAGATAATTCAGATAACAGTAACTTTTAGTGTAAATGTAATTTTTCAGCTATGTAAACTTTAACCTCCACTTTGTATGAATTTAAGTGTCAGAATATCAATTTTACACTTTGCATTGTTCCTCAGCGTACCTGTAGCTTCAGTGAGATTTGTAACAGCAAATTAATGTGTAAAATTGGATTATTACTACAAACTGTATAGTCGTATTCTTACTAAACAAATCTTCTGTAAGGAAGATTTGAAGTAAGCTACTGACAAACCTAAGCAAACCCAAAGACTCTAACAGTATTTTGAGAAGTTGCTGCAGATTTCTATGGCCACTGTATTTGTTAATTATTTGCAATTTGAAGGTACAAGTAGGGGTTTAAATTTTTGTTCTTTAAAAATGCATTTAAGTTGTAAACGTCTTTTAAAGCCTTTGAAGTGCCTATGATTATATGTAACTTGTCGCAGACTGGTGTTAATGAATATATAACAGTAAAAGAAAATGTTGGTATTTTATAAGCACAGACAATTCTAATGGTAACTTTTGTAGTCTTACATGGACAGACATAATTGTAATTTGGGAACATAAACACTACTGAATAAATCATGTGGCCTAATTCTGAGAATTCCATTGTGATATACTTTTGTACATTTTTCATTTTATGACTACTTGGTTATGTTTTAATGTCACAAATTACATCTATTAGATCTTAGAAATCAAGACCAAAAGAAAGAAAAAAGCTGTTGATAAGGCTGATTCTTGGACCAGATTTATTGCTGAAATGGCAGGGAAAACCTGGGATGTTTAAGTGTTACATCTGGTGTATGAATTATGAGTCATTCAACCTTTGCATTATATTTAATGGCAGAACTGACACAGACCTGTTCTTCCTGCAAGTTGTTTTCAGTACTGTAAAATTMAAAGGAGTACCCAGTTTCATTTATTATGTATATCAGTTCTTGATTTTGTTGTTTGGGTTTGTTTTCCCCTACCTTTTGGAGAATTTTGTTTTATTCTGCTCGGACTCCAGCAGAAGAATTGAAACAAGTGGAGTATCTTCATAAGAGAAGAAAGAAATATTCCAAGTAGAAGAGAAAAGGCTCTGTTGCTTAGACCACAGATAGGTATTGGATAGAGGGACATGTGGAGAAGACGATAGTCTGCCTCCCTATATTATGCTTCGTAAGACAAATGGCTTCGTCTTCTGGTCTGTTAACTCTCACTTTTCTGATTTTGAAATTTCCAGAATAGCTGTTCAGAATGTCGAATTGAACTGGTTCTCAGAAATAGCAATGTACTGTAAATAAGATCTGGTAGCTCTTTGGATAAAAGTTGCATAACTTGTATTTGTTGCTGTCCCAAGTTCAGTGGTCATTTAGGAAAAATGAAAGCTATCCTGCGCTAAAATATTTAATATATTGCTTTTTAAATTACTTACATTTACTGGCAGTTTTTCAGAGCCATACAAGTTCAACAAGTAAAAACAGGGTAAGAATTTAACAGGTATATCTTATTGTGCAATATTTAGTGAAATTCAATTAGTAAAATAACTGCTTGAAATAACTGTGCCAAGAAAAGAAAATTTCTGGCAAATGCTGTGCCACTGCTGTAAAATAAAGCATTTGTTAAAGTGCCAAAATAAAGTCTACCATGCCTAAACTAATACTTTATTTGTATAGTCTGACATCCAGTTTTTTGAAGCCCACTTTGCTTAAGGTAGATCTGAATTTTCTTTAAGGGTATAATGAATATCACTGTAAGTATAGTTATAAATATTAAATACCAGATAAATTATCTCCTCCTCCTTCACAAAGCAAATTGACATTAAGATCTTTTTTCTTTATGAATTTTACACTGTCTCTATACCTAATGTACAGGCCATTTTACCCTCCATAGACATCTGTTCTAATTATCCTGGCTATCAAATACTATGCTTTTCTGGTTCCTCCTGCATCTGCTTACAAGCAGCAACGGTAAAGTGTTTCAGCTCTATTTCACCTCTGTTCTTGTTTTTTTCCCCTACACATCCATTACCTTCTCTGTTATATGCAGAAGAGGTGTAACACTTCAGCTATGTACACATACTTCACAAAGCATCTCAGTCCTCCCCTTCCTCCCACCCTCCCAAACAGAAACTTGAAACATTTTTAACATGCAGTAGGCATGCTAATAACATTCATTATCTTTTGATCTCTTTTCCTTTCTGATTTCAATGCCAAACTACACTATTAGAGTAAAATTCTAACAGAGCTATCATCTTGATTATAAACAATCGGTTCAGTTTTCATCAATTTGAAAAACAGGCTGATGCAGATATCCATCTTCTAGCAATGTTATTCAAAAGAAAGCAGCAGCTGAATGCCCTTCTCTTGCGCTGAGACTTCCTAGCATTAGTTGGGCTTCAGTTTTGCTCCCCTTTGTTGTTGCCTTCCTGGATGTGTTTCTAGCAATACTCTGGCTACTAATAGATGTTGCTGGGCAGCTGTGAATCCCAGTGCCAAGCGGTGGGTGCTCCCCCTCATGCCTGCAGCGGCATCTGCATCTTTGGGATGGCTTTTCCTAAAGACTGTTGGCTGTTCTCCACTGGAGCTGCTGGAGCAACTGTGAAACTCCTGAGCAACCCGATACGGCATTTCCTTGTGACTGATACGCTACAGTAGTTATCTAAATGCCATTTGCTTTGATTTACTCTGGGTTACAAATGGTTACTTCCTTTTAGATTCTTTGTAAATGAAGCCCAATGCAAGTTACCTAAAGTTTATGTTAAAAGAACTCTCTCACCTTTGTTTTATTCATGGAAAAATAATTTCAGAAGTTGACATCCTGGTTCTTCTGCTTTCTGGCTTTAAAATTAGCTATGTTTACAGGCTGCATAGCTTCGTTTTTCTCTCTTTGAGCATTACACTTCATTGAAATTGGATAAATTAAGAACAAAACCCTGTAAATTGTCCTTTTGTTAGTAACTGATTTCCTAACAAGAGAATAGTACATTCATAACTTTGGCTATATTTTGTTCCTTTTTTCCCTAGACTGGTGTATTGAAATGATTAAGGAGTGCAGTCTTAAATGTCAAAAACTATTTTTAAGCAACATATGGAATAGAGGAAACCTTTGTGTAAGGAAAGAAAGTATCCAGATAAATATAAAATCTAAAGTATTGCTGTGAAGGGGATGACAACAGTATACTTAGTATTATATCCTCTGTTCAAGTAAGCAAACGGGGAGAAAGGAAAAGGAAAATGAGAGGAAAAAACTTCTCTAAGATAGAAAGCTTATTTTTACAGAGAAATAATAGAGCAAAAAAATTTTTTTGAACTTGCAATCAGTTATATTTGTTACTTAGTATTTGCTTAATCAAACTGGCATAACTTCCTTCAAGGAATTTGCAATATTGATATCCATTTTTAATGAACATTATGAACAAAGAATTTTAATGAATTTTTAATATTAGTTTCATTACATTTAAGCTCTTGCACTGCTGATGAACCTTGATGTGAAAACTTAGTGCTGTGAACTGTTAGAGCATTCTCTGTCTATAACTTTCTTCTGGTTCAGGATGCATGACTTTGATATGCAGTTTGTCCATGAAAAGAGA
The DNA here is from genome assembly GCF_003343035.1 of Apteryx rowi. Taxonomy (NCBI): domain Eukaryota; kingdom Metazoa; phylum Chordata; class Aves; order Apterygiformes; family Apterygidae; genus Apteryx; species Apteryx rowi. The sequence goes on from NW_020447919.1 coordinate 936,934, forward strand.
CTGCAAGTATCCCTTTTCCTGGCACATGTTCTGGTCCTGGGATTGTTTGTGACTGTAGAAGTGGTTTGCTAAGGAATTGGCACAGGAGCACAGGGCTGCTGACACATGTGTCTTATTTCCTACTGACTCCTCTGATGACCAGGCATTGGGTTCAGCTGTGTGGGTGGAAAGCGGAGGAGGCTGTAACTCAACCCTGCTGGTGGAAAAGATTCTCTGTAGAGATTTCTTCCCCTGAGAAGTAAAGTTAGTTGTGTATTTTTGCTTTAAAAATAAACAAATGATAAAACTTAAACTCTGTATAGCTAGAAATGGAAACGTGGTCTCCTGCCCTGACCCCTGTGAACCAATCTCACATGTGCATCAGATGTGCAGAGTAGCCTCCCATGTGGGTGGAGATGGTGCAAATCTCTCCCTGGGTTTGCAGTGCTAGAGCTTAGTTTCTAATCAGGTAGGGGGAAGGGAATGACCATGTAGAACCAGAGAAATGAATTTGGAGTGAGTGAAAAGAAAGGAAGAAAGAAAAACTGTCCTGACAGTACAGGTTTTCCCCTGGAAGTCACAAGCAATTTTGCTGTCTCAAGTTGTTGCCATCACACTGGATTTGCTCTTTCCAGAGAGAATCTGTATGCAGGAGAGTGGGCAGATGTTGGTGTCATATCCTAGAGACTCTTTCAGTTGCATACTGCTACCCAGCAAGTTAGAGAGCTGTGCTATCTGCTGCTGATGCTGCTAGTCTCAGCTTCTGCTGGTTATTTGCACTCCCAGATTTGCAGAGGAACTCCTACAGCAAAATGTGTGGAGTATCTGCAGGGCTTACCCTGTGCTCCTGCTGCTCTCCCTGGGAGGTACTGAAAGGGCAACAGGAGGCAAAGACTTGGGGGTTGCATTGCACTTGGAAAGCTCTTGGCTTGGTGGAAAGGAATGGATGTGACGTGCGACTGGGGGTTTGCAGCTGGGACATGCTGTTGGGTACTGAAGCAACTCGCCATTTCTTTTCTCCATGCTTGGGAGTTGTCAAACTTGCACCAGTCCCAACTACTTTGAAGTTAAATGTGTTTACGGCACAGCTTGCAGAGCTTTTCAGTTTTTAAGTTAATGTTGTGGCTTAAAAATTGTGTTGTAATTGGGCTGGGGCTGAAGACCAGAACCTCTCACRGCTGAAGGTCAAGTCAAGAGAATTCCTCCAGTCTGGCAGTTCTGCCCCAGCCTTGACTGAGAGGGAGTAGGAATGTCTGTAGGAAACTAAGCTCAGTGGATGAACAAGTTCTGCGTCCTAGTTACCCACTCACCCTCTATGTCCCAATGTAGCCTTTGAGTCTGAACTAAGCTTGGCGCCCATCTTTTTGTGCTCCTGCAGTGGAACTAGAGCTCTCTAAATACTGCAGCTCCCCAGAGGATACCAAAGAGCAATGGGAACAGACTTTCTTTTTGATGTTTTTGTGTCATAACCCATAATACTAACACTCATCTCCCTCCTACTCCCCTTTCTAAATATAACAGCACAGGAGAAGTCAACAACCATCACACTAAACAGTGCTGAAAGAATGTAAAACAGTCTAAAGTTCAGTTTTCATCATTCATCCCTATAATTTTCATTACCACAGAACTAACAGAAGAGTCTCTTGCAAGAGAAAGAAAAAAATTAAGCATGCACTTCCTTCTGGACCAGCTCACAGCACCAGCTGAGCTCATGCTGACTAGGAAAAAAGCCGTCTTGTGAAGGAACAGCTTCTGGGACTGAGTCTTAGATGGCTGATGGCATATTTTAACTTCTGTTCGGACTGGAAAGCTTGAATGAAGAACTTTTCTTTGGCCTGAAGCCTTGCTTCCAGGTTAGGGGCTGTGTGACCTTCATACCTTTAGTGGAAGATTTTAAAAACAGTTATAGTAAATCTTCATTATCTGCAATTTATGGGAAAAACTCCCCCGAGGGTCACAGTAAATTTAAATTACTGATTTTACTTATAATTCAAGCAGCAGAAGGAAACCTTGATTTAAGTCACCAGCTTTTACCATGTTTTGCATATTCTTAGTTGTTTTCCAAAAGAAGGTTGGTTTTCCCTGGTTAGTAAACAAGAAGACTTGTTAACTTGTCACTAAATGTGGTACCTCCTTTTGCTTTGCAGGAGCATATGCTATCTAAATATTTATGCAATTACATAGCTTAACATATATTATGTTGTAGTTTTTCCATTCTGTTCTATGAAAAATGGTAAATAAACATTTATTTCAATCTGTTTGTTGATGGAAATTGGAATTTCATTAAGAATGCAAAAAATAGCCCTTCTTATTAGGAAAAATATATTAGACACATCAGAGCAAAGTTCATCAAAACCATGTTTTGACTTTAAAGCATATGTATTTATTGAAAATAACTTACTTATTAGGCAGAATTTTGGGTAGTTACTGAATTGAATGAACTGAGTAACTTCAATTGCAATATCTGTTAAGACTTTAAAACCAGTAGGTTTCAGTCTTTTATTTTTTTCTCATAGGTTGGAAGAGCACAAGGTTTCCTGCTTTTTCAGTTCATAAGTTGTTTTATCAAAAAAAAAGAGCCTGAAAATGAAAAAAAGAGAATTTTATACCTACAGACAAGTCATCAAAGGGTCTGAAGCTTTTTTTATCATCTCAAAAACTGGTCACAGGTGCTCAGCCATCTGACTTTTCCCAATTCATGGTTTGATTTTTGTAACAGCTCTGGCAGTAAGAAATCATCAACTTTTCTCTGCCAGTCTGTACTTTTTATAACAGACATTCAATCACTAAAGGCTAAGCAGAATTTTACTTCAGCCTTTCCTGCTGAGACTTTTTAATGCTGATTCTTAAGCTGCAAGTACTGTTTTTTCTTGATTCTTTCAGTTTCTCTCAGACCTGCTCTTCCATTTATCCCTGGGTCAGTGCCCATGCTTTCCTAGTGCAGTTGGTGTTCTCTTTTCTATTCCTGGATATGTGTCCATAAAGATCTGAGAGTCACTAAGAAATACTGTATCTACTCTTAAATGGGCAATATGTGATTTTACACAAGCTCTTAGTGTATCATCTCACTTTTCAGTATGTGTATCAAATCTTTCAAACAGTGAACTGAAAGACTGCAAATTTGAGTAAGAATCACATCATCTTCTAACTATACCATAGAGGATCAGAAGACGTGGACAACTTTTTCCACTGTCTGCAGTAGATAGGCTCCAAAACCTAATTTACTTTCGACAGTGAGTCACATATTGACTGTCTTGCAGAATCACAGTTTTGCACGTGCTATAATGCTATATTATTTCTACTTGACTTGGACAGCCAGCCAAAATTCTGAGTCTTGTAGATAAACCGAGTCAGAAGGAGATACTGGTAAAACTGGGTCTCAAATCTTGAGCCCTTACGCAGAGTAGGGAGTTATCTCTTTGCATTCAAAAGCCATCATGCACAAACCTCTCTCATTTCTAAACCTGTTCAGATAGCAACAAACTATCTTGGCACTCAGTTTCTGTCTGTGGCTAGTATTTGCTGCTCAAGGAACACTCCCCTTTCCAGGGCAATGACTGACCAAAGTGTCCTTACCTACAGATATCAAACTCCTGCTCTGCCATCCCTCCACCTCTGTTTTGGATGCGTATTTTATCCACCCATCCTACATGAAGACTGTCTGTAGTATTTTTAACACACTTCAACCCAGACCCCGGCCCTGTCGAGGGAGTAATTATTTTTTCATGCTTGGACAGGGGATGTCCAAGCATGAAAAAGATGTCCAAGATGTATTTTATTTGTATTTTTAGAAGTATCTATGGATTTAAACTTGTTTGGGACAAATGTGTGAATAATTTGAACCTGGATTTTATCACCACAAAATATTAGGATATTATAATATCCCAATAAAGGATACATACCTGTTGTGGAGAGAGTTGCTGATATTTAATATACATGAAGATGGAAAGTGTTTATAGTTGAATCCCTTCAGCATAAGGAAAGTTATTTAGAGTAGTATTATTTAATGTGTTTTTAATGCAAATATACGATAATTGCTGCTAGGCATCCATATGCCTTCACTTTGTAAACACAAGGGTGAAGGAAGATTCCTTCATGTATATTGCTGGACCAACTGCTACTTGAAGCCTGCCCACAGGAATAGACAGAGTGGGCTCCTTGGATCTCTGGTGTTACATCAAATGCCCAATCACTGTCCTCCAGCAGCGACACCGCAAGTCACACAGTTTATAAGGAGATTCAAGTGGTAACCATTTCCACCAGTGCGTAACAAAAAYGCTTCTGAGGTATGTTAAAGATATTGCCGCTCAGAATAATCTTGTCATAGTCTGCAGGAGAACTGGCACTACCAGACCATGTCTGTACTAGCAAGTTATGCTGCCAGAACTTTTGTTGAGTTGTGAGTAGCTGGCATCACAGTGTCCCTGGAGCATGTGTGTTCATTGCTGCTTTTGCCAGTGCTGCCTGCCCCCACTGCAAGGGTTGTAACAGCAGAAGGCTGGGTAAGGACCCAGGGCTTGCAAATGCCAACATTACTCTGTTTTTGGAGCATGTGTATGGGTGGCATTTTGCTGGTAGCTTTATGTTGGCTTGTATTGTTCAGAGAGGAGATTTTATTTAAGCAAGAAAGGCTGAATTTTGTTGGCTTGCATCAACTTAGTATGAGAATACATGCAGATTTGAGGCAACTTGGGGCAACTTCTGACAGTACACTTGCAGAGCACTGGACATGTCTCAGCTAAGATGACTTCCAAGCAAGCACACCCTACCAACGCAGGGTTTTCATAGATTTTGCTCTCTACCTATGCTCTTGAAATATGAAAACAAGTGTCTCTGATATAACAGCAGAAAACATAGCAGGAATTGTGTGGAAGGCTAGATGCCATCAGCTACTTGCTGTTCTTCTTTCATAATCTCCTTACCTTTTACCCCACCGTATGCACTAATTTGCTGCCAGGCTATATAAACAGAAAGATGTAGAAGCCGGGGTCAAGCTTGAACATTTTTTCTCAAGAACAGCTGAAAAACAGCACTTCATGGAAACTTAAGAATATTTATTTTCTTCTCCTTTAACTGAGAAGGGAAGAGGAAATAAAAGCTGAGGTTTTTTTGTTAATTAGCAGTCCATATTTATCTGCCTACAGTGGAAAGCAACAAAGAGAAACTTTAAATGAAGAAAACACCTTCCAGTGGTACTGAAATACAATGTGGACCCTTAGGAGACAGAATCGAAAAATGGTAAATACTTCAGTAAAATAAACAAATGTAATAAAATTGAGAGCATGCTTATAAACAAGGGTAGCTGGTATATTGGTAATTCCTTCAGGCTGGTACAGTGTGCTCCCACTTCAAATACCTTTTGTGTTTGGACCTGTGCTGGCAGCTTTTCAAAGGAATCTCATACTTTCTTCCCTCCCCACTTTACAGTAATTAGTATGTGAATATGCTTGTGATTTCTTCATATTATTTTAATATAATAGCATTTTAGAGACTTCAGTGATGTTGAGTACACCACTGGAGCAGTTCTTGCTCCAGAAAATATGCAGACTGAACAGACTAGAAAAACAAAGCACGGAGAAATAATGTCATTCCCTCTGCATGTATGGAGAAGCATTGTACCAAACTGTCACACTGGAAGAGATTCAAGGTCTATTCATACCAGAAGGTGAAAGAATTCAGCAGTAGGTAAGCGTCATCTGTCCTCACATGAGATTTCATTCCCCTTTCTAGGCATTAGATACTGGCTTAGTCCCTGAAGCACAAAGTTATAATCTGATAATTCTGTTTATTTTTGACATTCATATATAACCAATCCCCATCTTGAATGTTAAAAGTTCTTTACTTTGACGCTATTTTAATTATACCACCCTTATAAAGATACATGCATAGGTGGAACTTCAAGCACCTGAATAGACTTAATGAGTTCACAAGTATGCAAGGTGGATGACATGGGTGCTTTCAGGATGGGGCCTAGTAGTTTGCCCAGTATAGTTTATAAGGTCTGGGAAACACAGGTCTCCTCAGCTCCAGCCTCTCCCTGATTTACAATTACAGTCCCTAGGAGGGAGGAAAAATGATCTGAAAATCCTCAAGCTGCAAACTAAAGGAAAACAAAGATTATGCGTTTAGTGAATAATGCAAAATATGAGCAAATAATGTAAAAGATGGGTATGATGGAAATACCTTTCCTGGGGCTAGTGGGTACTGATGCATTTCAAACCCAGGAACAGATTTGTGCTGGCTACAGAGAACTGGGAGGTGGAGCTCTAAGTTTTGTTGTTACATCTCTTTACTGGCTCTTACCTACTGCTTCTCAGGCAAAGACGACAGAGAGACGAGCAGAGTGTTCTCCTTTTCCCTCTGAGCTGGGATTATGGACAACAATGCCAGGATTTCTCCATCCTTCTCACTATTTGATGACAGTGAAAAAAGATGGCCCATTTTTACTCATCTTTCTACTCCTTGGCTGTGGAAGGATCAATAAAAGAAGCTAATTCAGGTAAAAATAATGGGAAAGAGGTTTTGGGAAGTACTTTAATTGTAATAGGAGAAAATGAGAGAAGGAATCACTCCCAGGAATCAACCCAAAACCTAAATGCAAATCCTAAAAGTGCACTTTTACATCAGCCCCCTCATGCAGACCTCTTTCTCTCTCTCACTGAAAGCAAAAAGGAAAATCAAACATCGGTGGTTAAGATGTTGAGGGTGCAACAACTACCCTTTGAGGATGGAATATTTCTGGTATGACTTACAGCAACACATTTATAATTACTAATCACTGTGTATAATCTCCTTTTAGAGATACAGTCCCAGACTGCGACACAAAGCTTATAGGACAGGAAAAGCAAGAATATACAGAAACCACAGGAAATAAGAGAGATAGACAGGAAGCCCTATGGTAATAATTTAGTTGTGTTGTTTCATTTAAACAGTTATTTCATGGATCAGGGCTCTCAAGAACTGCAGCAGTTTGAGCCATTTAATAATAAATATATTATTTCATCCTACTGGAATGCTCTTGATGTGTATAGAAGAAGACACAGCCCCAGCTGCAAAAATTTATTATCATCTACATTGTGCACTGAAAAATACAAGTGAAAAAACCACAAGCGAATCACCGAAAATAAACAGGTGGAGGAGCCAGGTTGGCAGGGACAGCCATTTTCCTACGTTTCTTTTAAATCCCTCCTCAAGATACACTCTGGCAAAGCTCATGAGCATTACAGCCTTTCACTTGGGGAGTGAGTTCATGAATATTAGAAGAGTGTTGTATATCAGAGGGAAATTCTTCACTGTCTTCTGCTACAGCAGCTTTTTTGACAGGCACCAAGGGCTTTGATCCTAAACGCTTACATGTAAGCGCCTGGGGAGCCCCATTGGCTTAAACGGCCCTAATCAAGCGCTTCAAGTTAAGTGTTTGCAGGTTAAGGCCTACATTTGTATTTTAAGATCTTATCTGCAGAAGAAATGGCACTCGTTTACCGAAGCGCTTTTTGTAAACACACCTTTATGGAGACGCACGCACGGGGCCGTAACGCACAGCGCAGCGTCCTCGCAGCGGTGCCGGCCGACGCGAAGCGCTGCGGGCCGCGACGGCCGTTACCGGTCACGGGGGTGGGGAGCCCTCAGGCCGCGCTGCCGCGGGCG